>NW_024749217.1:10000-65000 GCF_018991925.1 Homarus americanus
TATTCTTCCTCCTCTTCCTATTACTACTCTTATTCTTCCTCCTCTTCCTATTACTACTCTTATTCTTCCTCCTCTTCCTATTACTACTCTTATTCTTTACTCCTCTTTCACAATACTACTCTTTATTCTTCCTCTTCCCTATTACTACTCTTATTCTTCCTCCTCTTCCTTACTACTACTTATTCCTTCCTCCTCTTCCTATTCACTACTCTTATTCTTCCTCCTCTTCTTACTACTCTTATTCTTCACCTCCTCTTCTAATACTACTCTTATTCTTCCTCCTCTTCCTATTACTACTCTTATTCTTCCCTCCTCTTCCCTATACTACTCTTATTCTTCCTCCTTCCTATTACTACTCTTATTCTTCCCTCCTCCTATTACTACTCTTATTCTTCCTCTCTTCCCTGTTTACCACTCTTATTCTTCCCTCCCTCTTCTATTACTACTTTCTTATTCTTCCTCCTCTTCCTATTACTACTCTTATTCTTCCTCCTCTTCCTATTACTACTCTTATTCTTCCTCCTCTTCCTATTACTACTCTTATTCTTCCTCCTCTTCCTATTACTACTCTTATTCTTCCTCCTCTTCCTATTACTACTCTTATTCTTCCTCCTCTTCCTATTTCTACTCTTATTCTTCCTCCTCTTCCTATTACTACTCTTATTCTTCCTCCTCTTCCTATTACTACTCTTATTCTTCCTCCTCTTCCTATTACTACTCTTATTCTTCCTCCTCTTCCTATTACTACTCATATTCTTCCTCCTCTTCCTATTACTACTCATATTCTTCCTCCTCTTCCTATTACTACTCTTATTCTTCCTCCTCTTCCTATTACTACTCTTATTCTTCCTCCTCTTCCTATTTCTACTCTTATTCTTCCTCCTCTTCCTATTACTACTCTTATTCTTCCTCCTCTTCCTATTATTACTCGTATTCTTCCTCCTCTTCCTATTACTACTCTTATTCTTCCTCCTCTTCCTATTTCTACTCTTATTCTTCCTCCTCTTCCTATTACTACTCTTATTCTTCCTCCTCTTCCTATTACTACTCTTATTCTTCCTCCTCTTCCTATTACTACTCTTATTCTTCCTCCTCTTCCTATTACTACTCTTATTCTTCCTCCTCTTCCTATTACTACTCTTATTCTTCCTCCTCTTCCTATTACTACTCTTATTCTTCCTCCTCTTCCTATTTCTACTCTTATTCTTCCTCCTCTTCCTATTACTACTCTTATTCTTCCTCCTCTTCCTATTACTACTCTTATTCTTCCTCCTCTTCCTATTACTACTCTTATTCTTCCTCCTCTTCCTATTACTACTCTTATTCTTCCTCCTCTTCCTATTACTACTCTTATTCTTCCTCCTCTTCCTATTACTACTCTTATTCTTCCTCCTCTTCCTATTACTACTCTTATTCTTCCTCCTCTTCCTATTACTACTCTTATTCTTCCTCCTCTTCCTATTTCTACTCTTATTCTTCCTCCTCTTCCTATTACTACTCTTATTCTTCCTCCTCTTCCTATTTCTACTCTTATTCTTCCTCCTCTTCCTATTACTACTCTTATTCTTCCTCCTCTTCCTATTACTACTCTTATTCTTCCTCCTCTATTACTACCTATTCTTCCTCCTCTTCCTATTACTACTCTTATTCTTCCTCCTCTTCCTATTACTACTCTTATTCTTCCTCCTCTTCCTATTTCTACTCTTATTCTTCCTCCTCTTCCTATTACTACTCTTATTCTTCCTCCTCTTCCTATTACTACTCTTATTCTTCCTCCTCTTCCTACTACTACTCTTATTCTTCCTCCTCTTCCTACAACTACTCTTATTCTTCCTCCTCTTCCTATTACTACTCTTATTCTTCCTCCTCTTCCTATTACTATTCTTATTCTTCCTCCTCTTTCTCTTTTTTCCTCTTTCAACTCCTCTTCATCCTCTTTCCTCTTTCAACTCCTCTTCATCCTCCTCCATCGCCATAACTTTTTCCTCTCCCTCCTCCTCCCCCACCATCATCATCACCAACTACTCCACCACCACCACCTCCCTCTCCTCTGCGGGGGGTCCTCACTTTGTTTACACTACCTCCATGTTTGGTCTAGCAAACAGCCACACAAGTTTATAAGTTTGTCCGCAACTGTTTGCTGAGTCAACAGAAGTCGGTCATTGTGATAGGTTAACAGGAGAGGTCACTAACAGAACAACAGGAGAGGTCATTAACGGAACAACAGGAGAGGTCATTAACGGAACAACAGGTGAGGTTATTAACATAACAGTTGACGTCACTAACAGAACAGATGTCGCCACTAAAAGAACAACAGATGACGCAACTAAAAGAACAACAGATGACACCACTAACAGAACAACAGATGACGCCACTAACAGAACAACAGATGACGCCATTAACATAACAATAGATGATGTCACTAACAGAACAATAGATGACGCCACAAACAGAACAACAGATGACGCCACAAAGAGAACAATAGATGATGTCACTAACAGAAGAACAGATGACACCACAAAGAGAACAATAGATGATGTCACTAACAGAAGAACAGATGGCGCCACTAACAGAACAACAGATGACCCCAGTAACAGAACAACAGATGACGCCACAAAGAGAACAATAGATGATGTCACTAACAGAACAATAGATGACGCCACTAACAGAACAACAGATGACGCCACAAAGAGAACAATAGATGATGTCACTAACAGAACAACAGATGACACCACTAACAGAACAACAGATGACGCCAGCAATAGAACAACAGACATTTTCAGTAACAGAACAACAGATGACGCGACTAACAGAACAACAGATGACGCCAGTAACAGAACAACAGATGACGCCACTAACAGAACAATAGATGACGCCAGTAACAGAACAACAGATGAAGCCACTAACAGAACAACAGATGACGCCAGTAACAGAACAACAGATGAAGCCACTAACAGAACAATAGATGACGCCAGTAACAGAACAACAGATGACGCCAGTAACAGAACAATAGATGACGCCACTAACAGAACAACAGATGACGCCACTAACAGAACAACAGATGACGCCACTAACAGAACAACAGATGACGCCACTAACAGAACAACAGATGACGCCACTAACAGAACAACAGATGACGCCAGTAACAAAACAACAGATGACGCCATACTAACAGAACAACAGATGACGTCACTAACAGAACAACAGATGACGCCAGTAACAGAACAACAGATGATGTCACTAACAGAACAACAGATGACGCCAGTAACAGAACAATAGATGACGCCAGTAACAGAACAACAGATGACGTCACTAATAGAACAACAGATGACGCCACTAACAGAACAACAGATGACGCCAGTAACAGAACAACAGATGACGCCACAAAGAGAACAACAGATGACGCCAGTAACAGAACAACAGATGACACCACTAACAGAACAATAGATGACGCCAGTAACAGAACAACAGATGACACCACTAACAGAACAATAGATGACGCCAGTAACAGAACAACAGATGACACCACTAACAGAACAATAGATGACGCCAGTAACAGAACAATAGATGACACCACTAACAGAACAACAGATGACGCCAGTAACAGAACAACAGATGACGCCAGTAACAGAACAACAGATGACGCCAGTAACAGAACAACAGATGACGCCAGTAACAGAACAACAGATGACGCCAGTAACAGAACAACATATGACGCCAGTAACAGAACAACAGATGACGCCACTAACAGAACAACAGATGACGCCAGTAACAGAACAACATATGACGCCACTAACAGAACAACATGACGCCAGTAAGAACAATGAATGACGCCACTAACAGAACAACATATGACGTCAGTAATAACAAGACAATAGATGACACCAGTAACAGAACAACATATAGCGCCAGTAACAGAACAACAGATGACGCCACTAACAGGAGCAACATATGACGCCAGTAACAGAACAATAGACGCCACTAACAGAACAACGCCTTGCCACTAACAGAACAATAGATGACACCAGTAACAGAACAATAGATGACCCCAGTAACAGAACAACAGATGACGCCAGTAACAGAACAATAGATGACACCAGTAACAGAACAATAGATGACACCAGTAACAGAACAACAGATGACACCACTAACAGAACAATAGATGACGCCAGTAACAGAACAATAGATGACCCCAGTAACAGAACAATAGATGACACCAGTAACAGAACAACAGATGACACCAGTAACAGAACAATAGATGACGCCAGTAACAGAACAGTAGATGACACCAGTAACAGAACAATAGATGACACCAGTAACAGAACAACAGATGACACCAGTAACAGAACAATAGATGACACCAGTAACAGAACAATAGATGACACCACTAACAGAACAATAGATGACGCCACTAACAGAACAATAGATGACACCAGTAACAGAACAATAGATGACGCCAGTAACAGAACAATAGATGACACCAGTAACAGAACAATAGATGACACCAGTAACAGAACAACAGATGACACCAGTAACAGAACAATAGATGACACCAGTAACAGAACAATAGATGACGCCAGTAACAGAACAACAGATGACGCCAGTAACAGAACAACAGATGACGCCAGTAACAGAACAACAGATGACGCCAGTAACAGAACAATAGATGACGCCACTAACAGAACAACAGATGACACCAGTAACAGAACAACATATGACGCCAGTAACAGAACAACAGATGACGCCCGTAACAGAACAACATATGACGCCCGTAACAGAACAACATATGACGCCAGTAACAGAACCACAGATGACGCCATTGCCGAACAACAGATGACGCCACTAACAAGAACTATTAGATGACGCCATAACAGAACAACAGATGACGCCAGTAACAGAACAATAGATGACGCCAGTAACAGAACAATAGATGACGCCACTAACAGAACAATAGATGACACCACTAACAGAACAATAGATGACGCCAGTAACAGAACAACAGATGACGCCACTAACAGAACAATAGATGACGCCACTAACAGAACAACAGATGACGCCACTAACAGAACAACAGATGACACCAGTAACAGAACAACAGATGACGCCAGTAACAGAACAATAGATGACGCCACTAACAGAACAATAGATGACACCACTAACAGAACAATAGATGACGCCAGTAACAGAACAATAGATGACGCCACTAACAGAACAACAGATGACACCAGTAACAGAACAACAGATGACGCCAGTAACAGAACAATAGATGACGCCACTAACAGAACAATAGATGACACCACTAACAGAACAATAGATGACGCCAGTAACAGAACAACAGATGACACCAGTAACAGAACAACAGATGACACCACTAACAGAACAACAGATGACGCCACTAACAGAACAATAGATGACGCCAGTAACAGAACAATAGATGACGCCACTAACAGAACAACAGATAACGCCACTAACAGAACAACAGATGACGCCACTAACAGAACAACAGATGACGCCAGTAACAGAACAACATATGACGCCAGTAACAGAACAACAGATGACGCCAGTAACAGAACAACAGATGATGTCACTAACAGAACAACAGATGACGCCAGTAACAGAACAACAGATGACGCCAGTAACAGAACAACAGATGACGCCAGTAACAGAACAACAGATGACGCCACTAACAGAACCACAGATGACGCCACTAACAGAACAACAGATGACGCCACTAACAGAACAACAGATGACGCCACTAACAGAACAACAGATAACGCCACTAACAGAACAACAGATGACGCCAGTAACAGAACAACAGATGATGTCACTAACAGAACAACAGATGACGCCACTAACAGAACAACAGATGACGCCACTAACAGAACAACAGATGACGCCACTAACAGAACAACACTAGAGATCACTATTAACAGAATACATAATACAAAATAACCCCACTGAAATATCCACATTGATTCCCTGTATTCGCGATGTTGACTGTACCCCCATCAATAATCTTGGACACAAACACATTTTTCTAAGAACACTCATAGTAATTTCTCTTTGCCTATTCCTTCTTTTACTACGTATTATATCATACCCATACCATCACTTGTTTTGTTTATTATTGCTTATTAAACGGTTTATTTTTTGTGTTATCTGTTTAAGAAAGCTCTAGGGTCGTTTTGGGGTTATCTAATTGCCTCGTTAATTGATTCACTGACTAATTGACCCTGTGAGAGAATTTTCCATGAGAGAGAGAGAGAGAGACTGAGAGAGAGAGAGAGAGAGAGAGAGAGAGACTTAATACCTGACGAGGAAAATGATAGGAAATAATTAATAAATATCCCAAATAAGAAAAATTATACCATATTTGTTTCCCCAGCATATTCCATTTTCTTTAACAACTATTCAATATATCATTAAAAGTCAATAAAATATATACAACCAGGAAACTGTAAAAACAACCAAACTTACAACACTTTATAGTACAACACTTATTGGATGAAACTGACGATTAACAACAGGTGGAAAAAAAATAAATAAAAGCTGAACTATCAACTTTATGTTTTCAAAAGCTTTTACGGGATACACGCACATTTTTTTTTTCCTAAGACTACAAATATTTTTACAAATATTTTTTAAGGGTAAGGGAGGGGAGGGGAGGGTAAGGGAGGGGCGAGGGTGGGTGGATGGGAGAGGGGGGTAAGGAGGAAGGGGCGAGGAGGGTAAGGAGGGAGGGGTAAGGGAGGGGGAGGTTAGGGAGGGAGGAGAGGGAGGGTAAGGGAGGGAGGGGAGGGTAAGGGAGGGAGGGAGGGTATGGAGGGAAGGGGGCGGGAGGTAAGGAGGGGAGGGTAAGGGAGGGGAGGAGGAGGAAGGAGGAGGGGAGGGTAAGGAGGGAGGGGGCGGGGAGGGTAAGGGAGGAGGGTAAGGAGGGGAGGGTAAGGAGGGGAGGGGAAGGTAAGGAGGAAGGGGGGCGGAGGGTAAGGGAGGGGAGGTATGGAGGGAGGGAGGGAGGGTAAGGGAGGGGAGGGGAGGGCATGAGGGAGGGGAGGCAAGGGAGGGAGGGGAGGTAAGGGAGGGAGGAGGGTAAGTGGAGGGAGGGGGAGGAGGGGAGGGTGAGGGTAAGGGAGGGAGGAGGGAGGGTAAGGAGGGGGCGGGAGGGTATGAGGAGGGGAGGCAAGGAGGAGGGGGTGGGAGGGTAAGGTGGGAGGGAGGGGAGGGTAAGGAGGAGGGGGAGGGGAGTGGGGAGGGTAAGGGAGGGGAGGGGGAGGGTAAGGGAGGGGAGGAGGGAGGGTAAGGGAGGGGGAGGGTAAGGGAGGGGGGAGGGTAAGGGAAGGGAGGGGAGGGGGCATCACCACCTGTATCGCTTGATTCACCATGATATAAATATATTTCACTTTTATTTTTACAGTTTCGATAAAAAATAAAAATAAAATGCATTTTTTTTCCATTAACTTGCATCGATCAAGCGTTTCCCCCGCGTGCACTCTGGCTCGTCAAGATATACGTATCAACCACCAGCATCCCTTCACGATAACCTTCAATAATCTACAGCTTTTTAAATTTTTTCAGTTATTTACACATTACAAAACATTTCTAATACCTTACATGCCATGACTATACGGGTCTCACCTTACTGTTCCTCTTCATTAACCTGACAGCAACACCCTTACTAGGACGCCCCACCAACCCGGAGTGACACAAACACACACACACGTCAAGGGTAATATTATACTGCAAGACATAAACTTCAGAGGAGATAAAAATCACAGTAATTGGTAAAGAATCTCGCTGAGCTTAGAAACACATCCAGGTTACTTACAAACTAATGTCAACTTGTACTGCAATTAAGAGCCTTATGGAGTACAGTACATGCATAAATTCCTACTGTACATCCCTCTATCGAGATAACAGCTAAAGTAGGGAAGGAAAGTGTGTGTGTGTGTGTGTGTGTGTGTGTGTGTGTGTGTGTGTGAGTGTGTGTGTGTGTGTGTGTGTGTATGTATTGTTATGGTAATCAAGAACGAGTAATTAGTGTAGTCGTAATTTTCCCTCTCTCTCTAAAACAGTTGCCAGAAGTCTCCCACTCATTAAAGCTTTAAAATCTGCTGCTGCTCTCTTCCTCCACTATACCTAAGATATATTCCTCCAGCCTGTGTAGCTCTGAGACCATACTGTAATCTAATTTACATAACAAACTCCTTTCAGATGCAGCAGAGGTCTTCCGCCAACCTGCTCGGCCAACCTCTTGTAAATTAGACTCCCAAGTGTGGTGCTGTAAAATTAATCTCCCCAAGTTTGTAAATGCTGAGTTTAAGTGGTCATGTAAATCTCGATTACGGTTGTAAATAATGACTCTTGAGACGTCTTGTAAATTTAAGATTGTAAATGGTTTGTAAATCTAGGCTTTATAAATGTCTTATAAATGTAGACACTTGGAAGTATAATCATGAACAAACTAAGGAAGTGGCACAGAAACAAACACAAAAGAGACTCACGAGAAGAATGCAATTAACGAGTGTAAACGCGAGTAATTCATTCAAGCATCGTTAACTAGACTATTACCCTAATTTCTAACATGGGACACTCGGTATAATAATTTAGTAATCAAAATGTTAATCTATGAGACTTTAATGGCATTTTTATATTTTTTTTATCTTGTAAATCGAGAGTTCAATAGTTCTTCCTGTAAATATATCTTGGTAATTTTGGGTTCAATAGTTGTCATTCTCTCAAACATTCATTTTCTTCTTTCCGCTTTTATTGTTGTCAATTTTCTAAAAAGCAGAAAAGGAAAAAAATCCGGATTATAATTCCTATTTTTGTTGAACATAAACAGTAGTGCACACTTTTGTATTCATTACCACGTCACACACACACACACACACACACACACACACACACACACACACACACACACAGATGATCGATCGATTAAACCTTAAAATGCAACCGACAATTTTTTCTAATGAAAACCTTTTTGTTTTCATTGCATCATTTACCACCATAACATAAACTATATATAAAATAAGTTTAGGAGGGTTAGGTTAGGTTAGGTTAGGTTAGCTTACGCTGGCATAGAAATAATGCAAGTTAATAGTATGATTAACTACAGTTTTGTTCAACATAACGTATTTCCATTTATTCAAAGTCAACTAGTTTATCTGATCAGCGCGCTTAACAGTGATGCATATGTCAAATTACACGGATGTATATTTTGACTATAAATCCCATACACCACAAAGGCAGTAAATCGTCTCTACCAACACGATATTAAAGTGGCAGTAGTGGTCAGCCATTGATGCAAGGTCTCCATTCACAAGAGCTGACCTGTGTTGCGTGGTGCAGGTAACAAGGCGGTGACAGCAACGAACCCACCACCCCGCCCCCCCCCCCACACACACACCTCCAGTCATCAATGATTCTTACTCATGGTGGTTGATAAGCCTGGCTGGTCAGTTTCGGTGGATACTGACATACTGAAATGAATAGTTTATATTGTGTGTGTCGATCACCCTGTCCTATGTGAGAGAGAGAGAGAGAGAGAGAGAGAGAGAGAGAGAGAGAGAGAGAGAGAGAGAGAGAGAGAGAGAGAGAGAGATATTATGAAGCGGCGAGAAAAAAATTAAAAAAATAATTAAACTTATTACATTTCCTCACAATTTTCTTCACAAACCTCTACGTTAAACAGTTAATATGATTATCAAAGTAATAACCTTAACATTCATCGAAAGTTAAAAAAAAAATTAATTCACACAACATTTTATCATTCTTGTTATTCCCATCATGACATAACTATCATCATCATCATTAATTATCATTCTTATTATCACTCATATAAACGTTAATTACATCACTATGATTGATACTCACTATAATTCATCGTCATTATAAACAAATCATTACGTATTAACACTACTATAATTAATTGCATATATAACTGCAACTGGGAAGAGTAATTAATGAGAAACAACTATTAATTAATTAATGTATCATTTGATAGTTTAATTACAAATGTTTTATGTATATTAGTGTTTTAATTATTGTGGTGTTTTTTAAATAGGTGTTATAGCCACTTAACTCAGACGCTTTATTAAATGTGAACAGATGTAACAGAACGATAGAGAGTTCCAGTAATTATATACCTTTTGTGCACGAACACCAATTATAGCCCCAGGAGTTATAGAGTCTATTATATATATCCCAGTTGACAAAAACCGCAATAGACAAATACCATTAAAAAAGAAACATTCCCACAGGACTAAAATGACAAGCTCCTATTGGAAAAATAAAATCCCTTTACCACGATAAAAAAAAACGGACAAAATCCCATCCAGCAAAGTCTTTTATAACGCAAATTGTATTAAAAAAGTAAAATCATTCATATAATGACCTCATGTTATCATTTATTAACTATTTCAATAACTAAAAAAAAAAATCCAAAAATAATAACAAAATAAATTCAATCAAAAATATAAATGACAAAATATATATAAAAAAATCACAAGAAAACAATAAATTAATAAAAAAGTATAAATGACAGAAGGTATAAAAAGAGAATAAACGGAAAACAAATGAGCATCAAGATAAATGAATCGTACACCATATAAATCACAAAGAGAGACAGACAGACAGACAGATGGAAACAATAGAGCAAAAAATAGATCGCCTTTCATCCCGGGGAAAAAATATAAACGAATAAATACGTTAAAAATCTATAGTCGTGTTCATAAAAGTTTTAGGAATAATAATAATAATAATATTAATACTGAGAAGAAGAAGAAGAAGAAGAAGAAGAAATTTGCAATAAAAAACCCTGACATAATAATACAAAAGAATAAAATTACAAAACGGAAAACACCGAACATCAAGGCCTGGGGGCGAAAATATAATAAAATAATAATAATAATAATAATAATAATAATAATAATAATAACAACAAAAATAAAAACTAAATCAAAAGCGAGAAACAATATACTGTATGTATGTTGTGTTGTCAAAGTAAGAGAAACAATTAAGATCCCGCAATTGTGTGTAAATGAGGCAGAAAGTCAGATCAGCGACCTGGGACTTGGTCACATATGGCAGCAGGGTCTACCATAGACAACACATTATGCTGCCAATATCTTCCCAGGCGGTAGTACCTCCCTGATTGGTAGCTGCCTACTACCTATGCAAACATGAAGAAAAAGAAAAATGGAAGAAATAAAAACGATAAAAACGAAGATGGGAAATCGAACACTGGCAAAAAATACACAACAAACGTAAAAGGAAAAATGACAAGCAAATGTAAAAAAAGAAAGAAACAGATAAAGAAAGAATGAATAAAGGGTTTGGAGAAAATACAATAAAATAAACAGTCACAGTGATACTTCCCTCCCGCCTCACACTGCGTTCGATCGTCAAGTTCAGAAGCAAATCGCCAGCGTTTCCAATACAGTGCATCCTTCGTAAGAGGATTATTGAAAGCTGAGCAAAACCTCTAGATTTTTGCTAAAAAATTTTGGCCTGTTAACTGCGGTCGAAAAAAAACTGAATGCCAACAGTCGAACATTTTGTTTTCTCTCGGACTTTTGATTCAGAGGAGAACGAATACAGTTGTGTCGGAGTAAATGAAAACTGAATAGTGTTTCGTTACATCTCAAACGGGTTCGAATCCCACCCAACGATCATATACAGTCGTTATGAGAATGTTTATTATTCCTATAGTAAAAAAAAAAATAGCTCATTAAATCTAGAACAAAAAAATGAAGCCAACATTTAGCTTTCTAAAATTTCTTAATTGTGATTCTTAAAGGACAGTCAAGTGAGTGTCTTTACCTGTTGTTGTCTAACGAGGTTCTGTAGGTGAGGTGAAGACACTAGTTATACTGGCGTCAGAACTGCACTGAGCCTGTAGTCAATAGATGCGTTCTTTTGTCACATTTTAAGTGAAATATTCAACAAAGGAAATGTTTGTTCCGCCTATTACTATTATTATTATTATTATTATTATTATTATTATTATTATTATTATTATATTATTGTTGTTATCATTATTATTAATTTATTATTATTATTATTATTGTCATTATTATTATCATCACACGTAGAGTATAACTAATGTAGACCACAGTTATAGTTTAGAATAATTATACAAGTTTATAAAAATATAAAAGCATCGGTACAGTAAAACCTGTTTACTCTCTGTAACCAGCCGCCCTTGACCCTGGTCCCTGGATAGTGAGTTCCACATGGTGACTGTACACGGCTTCTCTATTACACACACACACACACACACACACACACACACAAGAAGTAACCTCGGGGACCTGGATCACGACCTCAGCACACACACACACAACATCCGCCCCTCCTTCCTTTCAATACCTACGAGAGCATTTTTGTGTTCATTAATCTCTTGGACGTGTCTGTAATCCCCCCTTCCTCCACTTCTTCCTCTTCACCTTTATCCCCTCCTTCCTATCCCCCTTCCTCCTGTCTCTTCACCTTTATTCCCCCCTCCCTTATTCTCCTTCCTTCCCCTTTATCTTCATTTCTCCTCTTCACCTTCATCACTCTCTTATTTACTTACTCATCCTCCTTCTTTCTCTTATTCTCTTCCTCTAGATGAAATGTTTCCCTAAGTTCACCCCTTCTTCTTATTATTATTTTCTTTTCTCTTCTGCCTTCCCTTCTTTTCTCCCGTTCCTCTTCATCTCTCCCTTCTCTTCATTCATCTTGTATTTACCATCTCTTCCATCTTTTCTCTTTCTCTCTCTCTTCCATCTCTTCTCTTTCTCTCTCTTCCATCTTTTCTCTTTCTCTCTCTCTTTTACTATTTCCCTCCCTCTCTCTCCTCTCCCCCTTTCCTCTCTTCCCTCACACAACAAATCCTTACCTAGCAAAATCTTCCCTTCTTCTTCTCCCCTCTCCTTTACCCTCCTCTCTATTACTCCTTATTCTACCCCCCTCTCCTCCCCCACGTTCTCCCTTCCGTCTCTCCTCCTCTCGCTCCCCTCCCTACCCCTCGAACGTGAAGAAGGAGATAATGATTGCAAGTAAATGGCTCACACACACACACACACACACACACACACACACACACACACACACACACACACACACACACACACACACACTTTCGACCAATATGTTTCGTCAACAGTCATATGTAAAACTGTCGATATAAGAATGATCATATTTGTTATACGACTGGGAATGAGTGAGAACGAAAGAGAATGAGAGACACACACAGACGGACGGACACACTATGAAAAACATTTACACTTTTGTGAATTTCAAACAAGTGTTGTTTCCTAGTATGGATTTTAGTTCAGTGTTATGTTGTAGCGTGGAATGTTGTTCACCGGAAAATCTATAAAAACGAATTAGGATGTCGGTATTGTGTAAGGTTACTTCATCCTAACCTAACCTAACCCAACTTAACCCAACTTAATCCAACCAAACCTAAACCCAACCTAACCTAAACCCAACCTAACCTAAACCCAACCTAACCTAAACCCAACCTAACCCAACCAAACCTAGACCCAACCTAACCTAACCTAACTTTAAGCATAATTTGGCTATATACGAGGGTAAACGAAGTATTAAAGACACTGAAACAAATTCTATATATTGTTAACGTTTTAGTTGTTATAAGAGACACAAGAAGAGAGAGAGAGAAAAAAAAAGAGTCAATTGCTATTGTTTGTGAGGCAAAAATATGACGTCAAACAGTGTGTGTCAGGTCGTCTAGGTCCTTGTTGCATTAAGGTGTGATGAAGGCCAGGCAAAGCGGTACAACACACTCACTCCTCTCTCAACACACTCACTACTCCCTCAACACACTCACTCCTCCCTCAACACACTCACTCCTCCCTCAACACACTCACTCCTCCCTTCAACTGATTCATTCCTCTCTCAACACACTCACTCCTCCTTCAATACACTCACTCCTCTCTCAACAGACTCACTCATCTCTCAACACACTAACTCATCTCTCAACACACTCACTCCTCCCTCAACACACTCACTCCTCCCTTCAACTGACTCATTCCTCTCTCAACACACTCATTCCTCTCTCAACACACTCTCTCTCAACACACTCACTCCTCCCCTCAACAGACTCACTCCTCCCTCAACACACTCCTCCTTCCCCTCCAACACACACCTTCTCCCTCTTCTCTCCAACACACTCCTCCTCTCTCCAACACACTCACTCCTCTCCTCAACACACTCCTCCTCTCTCTCAACACCTCACTCCTTCCCTCAACACCTCCTCCTCTCTCAACACACCCTCCTCCCTCCGCACACTCCTTCTCTCTCAACCCTCACTCCCCTCAACAAACTCCTCCCTCCCTCCAACACACTCACTTCTCTCTCAACCTCCTCCTCTCTCCAACACACTCCTCCTCCCTCAACACACTCACTCCTCCCCTCCAGCAGCTCACTCCTCTCCGCCCCACACTCCTCCTCCCTCAACACCTCCCACTTCTCTCCAACACCTCCTCCTCTCTCCAACACACTCACTCCTCCTCCAACAAACTCACTTCTCTCCAACACTCACTCCTTCCCTCAACACCTCCACTCCTCTCTCAACACACCTCCTCCCTCAACACCCTCCTCCTCTCTCCTTTGCCTCATTCCTCCTCAACAAAACTCCTCCTCCCTCAACACACTCCTCCTCCCTCCTTGCCTCCTCCTCCCTCAACACACTCACTTCTCTCTCAACACACTCACTCCTCCCTCAACACACTCACTCCTCCCTCAACTGACTCACTCCTCCCTCAACACACTCACTCCTCCCTCAACACACTCGCTCCTCCCTCAACACACTCGCTCCTCCCTCAACACACTCACTCCTCCCTCAACACACACACCCCTTCTGTATACTGCAGGAGACGCCGACGATGACCAGGAAGTGGGTGAGGTAGGCAGCAGGTGTTCCCAGGTATAAACGGCAATTAATACCTGGTTTACCTGAAGGGATGGTGTCTCTCTTAATGGTAAAAACGAGCCTCAGGTGGCGTGGTCAATACTAACAGTTTATATAACCTAGCCTGACCTGACGTGTCCTGACGTGACGTGAGGTGACCTGACGTGATCTAACTTGACGCAATCCTAACCTGACGTGATGTAACCTAACCTGACCTAACCTAACCTAACCTAACCAAACCCAACTGGATCGAGGGCAGCAACAGGTAATTTATCAGAGAGACACAGGTAAGGTTTTGACAAATGACCTGACCTCAAACAATGTTACCATAACTCAGCGTGGTACAGTGGTCAGGTTCTCGATTACATATCTGAAGACTGTGGGTTCGTATCCTACAGGGACACTGGTGCTACTTCGAATATTTCTTTGCATATAACAGTAGAGGAGATTTCTGAGCAACAACAACAACAACAACAATAATGATAATAATAATAATGATAATAATAATAATAATGATATCCTCAACACTAAACCCTACAAGTGTTACCAACAGCGCTGTGTGTCCTCTTAACGATTCGTGTTCGTCGTAAACCTGTGAGAACATGACCCCAGCTTGACCCAGAGAGAGAGAGAGAGAGAGAGAGAGAGAGAGAGAGAGAGAGAGAGAGAGAGAGTGACTAGTGATGATATATTCAGGTTTAACTCTGTATTGAGGATGGCAATCTCAGCTCTCTCTCTCCCTCTCTCTCTCTCTCTCTCATCCGCCAAATGTCTCTCATTGTCTCTCTCAGGAACATGTCGCTGCACTTGTAAATGAATCCCAGTGCGGCAAGTGTCCAAGGTTGCTCACCACCACCACCACCACCTTCCGCAGCATAATACAACCATAGCCTCCCGCAGCCCCGTCACATATGCGGCTTCTCACAGCACCGCCGCAGCTGCTGGGTCACGTCTCCTAGGGACATTGAATGCTCTTTTTTCTTCATTTTCTGAGACCTCTATTTTGAGCTGGGATTATTAGAATATGTCTGTCGGTATGTATATCTCTTGTTTATCTTTCGTTGATTCCTTCCTTCCTTCTTTCTTTTATCTTATTCTCTTTTCTTTAATTTCCCCCCCCTCTCTCTCTCTCTTTCTCTCCCTTTCCAACTTTATCCTTCCTTAGTCATTCTCTATTTATGCTTCTTTTCCCTTCCTTCTTCTTTCTTTTCCTCCTACATTCGTTTGCCTAATCCTTCTCTTCTTCTCTCTCTTCCTTCTCTGTTTACCTTCCTCCTTCCTTCTCTTCTCCCTTCTCCCCCCCCTCTCTCTCTCTCTCTCTCAGGTAACTTGTCTCACTTCAGTAGAGAGTTTCTACATCTTCACTACCTCCTCCTTTCCTCCCTCTTCCTTTTCTCTCCTTCCTTATTCCAAGTCAATTTCCTTTCCTATCTGTGTTCCCCCTTTCCTTGTTTCATTTTTCTTTTATCTTTTTTCTCGTCCTTTCCTGCCATCTTCCTCTTCAATTCTTCCTTCCCTCCCTCCTTCCTGAACAGTTTCTTCCTCCTTACTTCTTTCTCCCTCCTCTTTCATCCATATTATTCCTTCTCCTCTCTCAATATTTCTCTCCTTTCCTCTCTCTCTCTCTCTCTCTCTCTCTCTCTCTCTCTCTCTCACTGGGGCATTAACCACCATCAACAGTAACCATCCTAACATACATTGATCACCAGAGCGGGCCACGGCAGCTCTGTCACCTAGTCATGTTTACTTTAGTCACCCTCCAGAGGTCACCGCCTGCTGCATTGAGTCGACCCAGCCACTGTACCCGACGTCTTGTGGGGTCTCGACACTTGTACAGCACTGGATGAAATACCTAACCTTCATTTTCTCTCCCTCCTATCCCGCTTCTCCCTTCTATCCATCTTCTCCTACTCTTCTTCTCTCCCTCCCTCCCTCATCCCCTGCTCCCTACCCTCCCTCCCTCCCTCCCTCTCCCTGGGCCATCTCAATACGTCACCATGATCAGCCCCGCCTCCCTCATCCACCGTATCTCACCCACTCGCTAATTTACCTCCTTCAGGCTCCTCCTCCTTCGTCCCTCCTTCGTTCCTCCTTCCATCCCGTCTTCCTCGACAGTCTGGACTCTCTCTCTCTCTCCTCAGACAGAGAGAGAGAGAGAGAGAGAGAGATCCTGCCCGGACTCTTTCCATCTTAGGACTTAGTGAGCTTCATAAATCCCCACAAGCCACTCCCCTCCCTATTTACCCTCCCTTTTACCCTCTCTATTTACTCTCCCTTACCCTCCCTCCCTTCTCCTATATCCTCCCTCTTTACCTCACCCTGTCTTCTTCGTTATCCTCCCTTACCCTCCCTCTTTACCTCTCCGTCCCTCCCTACCGCCCTTCCACTTTACCTTCCTCTTCCTCCGTATCTCCCTCCTTGCTTCTACTCCCCTCCTCCTCCTCCTCCTCCTCTTCCCCACCTCTTATTCTTCTTTCTCCATCCTCTTCCTCCACTTTCTTCCCCTCTTCCTCTTCCAACTCCTTCCCCTCCCCTTTCTCCTCCTCGTCCTCTTCATCCTTCTTCATACTCCTCCTCCTCCTCTCCCCCTTCCTCATCCTCTTCCTCCCCTTCCTCCCTTCTCTTCCTCCCTCTACTAAAAAAAAAATAATGCGGACACAATCACAGAAAAAATTAAGTTTTAATTGAAAAATAAATTAAATTAAACGAGACGGGGAAGAATTAAATTACGTTGGATTAGTAATAAATTAGAATAAATGAGAAAATGAAGAATATAATAATAAAATATACGAAGAGAGAATAAATAGGTGCAAAGAGAAATTAAACGAGGAATAATAAAAAGAAATCGAGTAAATAAAAATAAAAGAAAATGAAGGAATAAATTATAGATGAATAAATATTAAATGATGTAAGGGAAATAAAGCAGAGTAATAGCGATGGCAGGAGATAATAATGATAATAAATCATAGTAAAGTAGGAGAGAAGAAGAAGAAATAACCTACAATAACAGACGAGAGGAATAAAGATTTAAAAAAATAATAAAGAATAGAAAAAGGAGCAAGGAAAAATAATTTGCATAAAAACTTGTCTTAGAAGAATTAGAAATTAATCTATAGAATGACGAAAATAATGACAATAATAACAGTAATGAAAAGGATGATGATGATGATGATGATGATAATGATGATGATGATGATGATGATGATGATGATGAAGATGACGACGATGATTAACAGACAGACAACAGCCTTAAGACTAAACAAGAATCAGGTCAAGGGTCGCTCAGGTAAGAAGGGAATATAATTGAAATTGACAAACTGACAACCGCTTTTATCTTGAGGTAAAACATTGGATTGATTTTGTTTCCGAGCGTATGTGTGTGTGAGTGTGTGTGTGTGTGTGTGTGTGTGTGTGTGTGTGTGTGTTTATGTGTGTGTCTGTGTGTGTGTGTGTGTGTGTGTGTGTGTGTGTGTGTGTGTGTGTGTGTGTGTGTGTGTTTATGTGTGTGTCTGTGTGTGTGTGTGTGTGTGTGTGTGTGTGTGTGTGTGTGTTTATGTGTGTGTGTGTGTGTGTGTGTGTGTGTGTGTGTGTGTTTATGTGTGTGTGTGTGTCTGTGTGTGTCTGTGTGTGTGTGTGTGTGTGTGTGTGTGTGTGTGTGTGTGTGTGTGTTTTATGTGTGTGTGTGTGTGTGTGTGTGTGTGTGTGTGTGTGTGTGTGTGTGTGTGTGTGTGTGTGTGTGTGTGTGTTTATGTGTGTGTGTGTGTGTGTGTGTGTGTGTGTGTGTGTGTGTGTGTGTGTGTGTGTGTGTGTGTGTGTGTGTGTGTTTATGTGTGTGTGTGTGTGTGTGTGTGTGTGTGTGTGTGTGTGTGAACGGTTTTTATGACAGAAACCCTAATCAAGATTAATACACAAACACACACTAGCGTATAAATACATCCAATAAATTTACACACACACACACACACACACATGCAAATACACCAAGGTCCATTATGCAACATAGCCTTGACACAGCCCACTGTTTTAGAGCATCAGTGACGGTACAGCCAGTCCAAAAATTATCGAGACCCCAGACTTCCGAAAGAATATGAAACATTAAACGAAAACCAAACCTAACGTAACGTAACGTAACCTAACCTAACCGAGCCGATACATGAAATGGTCGAGGTTATCGCTCGTTTTCTATTCCATCGTTCCCTGGTGTTGCTGTAAAGTCACCCCAATAAGTGTGTATCCCTGTGAGTCCTCTGGTTCAGTTATGATTTTTAACTTACAGTCACAAGGTAAACAACACTGTAGTTACTGAGTCTCCCAACAGGTGGCGCTCATTACACCTGGCGACTTTTATACACAAATCACTAATATAAGACCGAGGTTAAATTAAAATATAAACACCTTATTAAGAGACTAATACCTTTAAAACTAATATATGGTAACTTTGCTCCCTTATCATAAATATACAAACAACATTACCACACAAGTTGACACATTATGCAGTCACTGGAATTAAATTAAAAATACTTTTTAACATATTATTATTATTCCTGTACAAACCTTTTAGCTGACGAGAGCTTAAATCAGAGAGTGTGTTTGGATACATGACGTGGTGTGTGTGTGTGTGTGTGTGTGTGTGTGTGTGTGTGTATATAGCAGGCATTTAATTTCTATGCATAAATCATATGTTTGGATATAGGATTATACAAACAAGTGATGTAAAGGTGTTATTGGTTCTACCATGTTCGTGTATGTATGTATGTATGTATGATAAACATAATCACACACATGCACACATACACATAAACACAGACACAAACACACAAACAAACACACACACACACACACACACACACACACACACACACACACACACACACACACACACAATAAGACCACCGTTCTTTAGTATCGAGTATTGGGTCACACGAGTCATGAACCACCCAATTATCCCCCCTTGTTAGTGGCCGTGTGACCCTCGCCACTGACCACCACGGCTGATAAGAGACATGAGACGTGTTAGAGACGTGTTAGAGACGTGTTAGTGTTAGATGGGTGTTAGATGTGTCTGTCTGTCTGTCTGTCTGTCTGTCTGTCTGTCTCTTACGTATTTGTCTGCCTGTCTATCTATCTACCTACTTGCCTGTCTACATACCTATCTGTTTATCTACCTGTCTCTACGTATGTTAACAGTCCTCACGCAGTAATTAAACTACTCTTCGGAACAATACAATCAGTCGAACATGAACCAAAGCTAGTGACCCATATTAATCTTGGACTCAGGGGATTAGCCAGTCATTTGCTGAGTACTATTTTTATTGCAGTACATTCTATAGACCGGATTCTCAGTGATTCGATAGGTGAATCCTTCTCTCTGGACCTTTCAAAGATTGGTACCCTAAAAATTTTCAATGATTCGTATGGTAAATTTTTCACACACTCGGTAATTTATTTTATTTTTCAAAGCCTCAAAGCTCAACAAGACTTCCAGGAGACGTACTTCGTGTTGTTCTCTCTATCACAGCATAAGAGAATAAAAAAACTATAAACAAAATAAACAAATAAAGCCCTGGCACAACAAACAGAAAAAAAAATTACATATAAATTCTACAGTGAAAAAAATAAATATGGAAAAATTCCCCAAAATAAATTAATAAAAAAGCACCATCCGAATCCTTAAATAATAATAATAATAATATTAATAATAATAATAATAATAATAATAATAATAATAATAATAATAATAATAATAATAATAATAATAATAATAATAACAAATTACGAGTCACTAAAAAAAATCAAGTGATGACCCTTCTCCCTTCCCCATCAACCCCCCAACCCCGGTCAACCACGAACGCCTCCTCCTCTTACGAACCACCCTCCTCCACCCACGAACCCTGCGACCTCCACCACCAACCCACCGACCTCCACCCACCCACCCACCTTCCCACCCACCCATCCCCGAAATTCCAAAAACTCAAAACCTATTATCTAGCCGAACCCTGACAAATAACCAACACCAAACACATAGTACGGACGGATAAAAAACACACAGGAGAGAGAGAGAAGCTAGAGAGAGACACCGGGAAAATGATGAAATATCTATGTAAATGTATTCCGACGTCACAAAAACTGTATTCACCGTTTATGAAATATATATTTTTTCTCTCTCGGCATCAAATGAATCCATGTGATGTGTCCTGTGATGGTGGCAATGTTGACTTCAGGTTGTTTGTGAGAGAGACCCTTTCCTGGCTGCTCTCTCTCTCTCTCTCTACCAACCCTTCCTTGGGTCACGTCACACACCCACAACACCGTCATCTGATTCCCATTTAAAGGTCTCGATCAGCTGATTAGGCAGAGGGGAGGAAGGGCGGCGGTCCACTATGTAAACATCAATTACATCTTTATCGAATTAAGCTGGAGAATTGAAAACACGGGTTTCAGTGTGGGGGAACGTGTATAAGAGAGAGAGAGAGAGAGAGAGAGAGAGAGAGAGAGAGAGAGAGAGAGAGAGAGACCGGTGCAATCTCTAATCGAGTACAGAGGAAGATTTGCATCCATTAGCGCGGGTGTTGGGGACGAAGCATTGTGTAATACTTTTTGTTCACCCGTGGGAGAATGTTAAGTCTTGGTGTGAGGAGTTGGACAGGATTATCTTCAAGAGACATTTTAATTCTTCCATGACAGCACAACAGATAGAGTTAATGAGTAAATTGGTCACTCATACAGTTAAGTTTGAGGAGTTTTTACCAGTCAGCCCAACGCCAGTTAGCCAATGGTGCCAGTCACGTGGGCTTTGGAGTCACTTATCACACACGAGGTTAAATACAATAAGGAAAAATACGCCGTAAACCTCTCAGGCCCCTGTGTGTATGTATGCTGGATGTATGATGTGTATGTTTACCTATGTATGGAATGGTGAGTGTGTGGTATGACATAATGAGAGACCCTACTAGGTCTTATATCTCGCCCCCCTCCCCCACATCAAAGAAAACGACACATAGCCTCTCTCTCTCTCTCTCTCTCTCTCTCTCTCAGCATTAGTGAAAATCAATAACCCTGTTCTAAAGGGATCGACAGCTGAAGCCCGCCCACAGCACTGGAATCTTTCGACAGCGCGGTTCCTTCCAGGTTCTGCTGTTGGTCTGCACCCAAAAATATCGAGGCCTCTGGAGTGAGAGAAAATTATATTCTCCTTGTAACGGAAAGGTGTGGCCGTGGGTGTGTGGGCGTGGGTGTGTGGGCGTGGGTGTGTGGGCGTGGATGTGGAAAGAGGTTATAGTTTCTGCTGTTTTAAGGATATTGTGTCACTCGTTTTGATTTGTTAGTCTGTCTGTCTCTCTCTCTCTCACTTTCTTTTCGTTTGTTGATGTTAGTTTCTCTCCATTTCTCTTAATCTCTCCACATTTGCATCTCACCGTCCAGCGTCACCACAAGTTCCCACGTGTCTCTTGCATTACAGAGACACTTATGAGGTTTATTACAGAGATCTGATGAATATTTGAAAAAGATGGAATTTAATCCAGTCTGGGAAATAATTTAATTGATTAGGGAGACATATAATTGTACACACACACACACACACACACACATACACACACACACACACACACACACACACACTATTTACTAGTACTATTACTTTGCTGTCACTCGGAGTCGAGTAAGACGATCCTCCAGCTATGATACAATGATATGAGTTATTAAGGATGTCACCATCATTGGTGAGTTTTGGGGTGACTAAAGAGTCCGATACGGGACCATCAGAGTTGTTCACAGATGTTGCACATGTGGAGGGCTACATCGAGTGAGGGAGGGGCGCTGGCAGCGTCTTTCCGGCGTTGGGGCTCGTCTGCCTCGGTTTACAGTTGGGCTAACTCGAAAGTATTGACACCTTCTCGTGCGGTGCTCCTGAAGCGTTACTATGTGGAGTAATCGTCTTTTCAGTTGCCCGCCGGCGTTACGTTTACTATTCGTTAGGTGACTGCAAAGTAGCTCCTTTGGCAGTCTACTGTCGTCCATGCAGGTAACATGGCCAGTCCAGCGTAGTTGTTCATGGATAATGGTAGCCTCGATGCTCCTACAGTTGGTGTAAGAAAGAATACTGGCATTTGTTCTCTTGTCTTCCCAGCAAACTCAGAGGATAGCTCGTAGACTACGTTGGTGAAAGTTTTCAAGTGCGGTGCCTCCTGTATGTAACCCATGTCTCGCTGCCATTTAGTAGGGTGGGCAGGACCACTGCTCGATATACGTGCAACTTTGTAGATAATTTCAGCTCCCTACAGCTGAAGACACGGTTTCAGAGTCTTCCAAAGGCTTGAGATGCACATTTGATCCGATGCTGAATCTCTTCATCGATGTCCACGGTGGTGGACAGGTGGGAGCCGAGATACCTAAAGTGGGTAACATTAGAGAGGGTAGTACCGTTAAGGCGGATGGATGATGGAGATGTGTTTGAACCAGGGGCAGGTTGAAAGAGAATTTGAGTCTTACGTACATTCACCTCAAGGCCGAAGTGTGTATACGCATCTGCGTGCGTGTTCAGGATTTCCTGTAGGTCGCGTTCAGTGTGAGCAACAAGGGTGAGGTCGTCTGCATACTGAAGTTCAGAAATGGAAGCTGCCGACACCTTTGTTCTTGCCTGAAGTCGTCTTATGTTGAAAAGACCCTTCATCCGGTACTCGCTAACCACCCCGCCGGCTAAATTGGCACTGGCACGAGAAAGGAAGGCAGCCAAGAAAATGGAAAAGAGAATTGGTGCCAGTACACATCCTTGTTTAACCCCCTTTTGGATGGGGAAGAACTCAAACTGGGTGCCATTGTGCAGGACACTGCCGTTCATCCCATTGTGGAGTTGCCTCACAATGGCGATGAATTTTGGTGAGCAGCAAAACGGCTGAGGGTCCGCCATACGGTTTTCCTGATGACCGAGTCGAAGGCCTTGGTCAGGTCGATGAAAGCCATGTACAGCTCACGATGGTGTTCTCTGTACTTTTCCTGTATCTGGCGGGTAGCAAAGATCATGTCAGTGGTGCCACGTGATGGTCTAAAGCCATTTTGAGATTCTGGGAGGAAGTTTTCCGCCTCACGAAGAAGTCTGTTTAGGAGGACTCGGGCGATAATCTTGCCAGCTAAGGACAGCAGCAAGATCCCACGGTAGTTGCCACAGTTTGACCGGTTACCCTTGTTCTTATAAATATTGACGATGGAGGCGTCTTTAAGAGCTTGGGGGATTTCCTCCTTTTCCCATATATTCTCCATGAGAGATTGGAGACGGCTGGTAAGCAGAGGTCCTCCTGCTTTATACACCTCGGCTAGGATTTCATCGGGACCTGAGGCTTTGTTATTTTTCATCTGTTTGATGGCAGTACCTACCTCATCCAGGGATGGAGGATAACTGAGGTGGGTCAGCTCTGGATGCTGAGGGACCTGCTGGGTAGTCAGGACATCCATATCAGTGTTTCGGTTGAGCAGTGAATGGTAGTGCTCTTTCCAGTGCTGAAGGAGGCCTTCATCGTCTTTAATTATGGAGTTACCATAGGATGAGCGGAGGGAATGGCCCATAAAATGTTTTAGTGGAATTGAAAAATTCGTGCATCTTGTGATGATCTGCAAATTTTTGTGTTTCACACGCTTTATTTTTAAACCAGCCGTTCTTTAGAATGCGAAGTTCCCGCTGGGCCCCCGCTTTCTTCTTGCGGAAGGTATCAGCTTTGGTCCGAGACTGAGGGTTGCTCTGCCAGTCAGTTAAAGTAGCACTTTAATGATCGATGAGTACATTGATTGCCGAGTCATTTTCATCAAACCAGTCCTGGTGTATTCTTTCGACCTGGTCGAGGGTCTCTCTGTAGGTTTTTGTCATGACAGTGTTGAGAATATCCCATTCGGCACTGGGATTTGGGTTATTTGTTGTCGGGTTGTTCATCAGCCAACGTTCGAGCTGCTCTCTGAAAGCATGTGCTACTGCTGGATCCTCCAGATGCTTAGTGTTAAAACCTCTTCTAGAGGCTTGCTGCCTTCGCCGTTTTGGGGCGACGTGAAGTGAGAGCTAAGCTCTGACGAGCCGATGGACAGTGTCACAGTGGTCTGAGCCAAGCATGGCTCGGGTGATGAGGACATCTCGGTGAGCTCTTTCTCTGACAATGATGTCAATGAGATGCCAGTGTTTGGATCGTGGGTGTTGCTACGAACCCTTGAACTTGTCGGCTTGCCTAAACAAGGTATGGGTCATAGTGAGGTTGTGTGCAGCACACTTGCTGAGGAGGAGTAGGCCGTTGGGATTACACTTGCCTTGTCCATTTCTCCCGAAGGTTCCCTGTCAAATGTCAGCATCCCTGCCAACTCTGGCATTGAAGTCACCAAGGAGCACAACCTTATCTTCTCTTGGGGATAGAGGTTAGCACTCTGTCGAAGTCCGCATAAAAGGCCTCCTTGATGCCATCCTCTGCATCCAGTGTTGGGGCGTATGCACTGATGAAAAAGGCATGACGTGAGTGATTCAGTGGGAATCAGAGCGTCATGAGACGCTCGATGATCCCAATAGGCTTTTCAGTTAGCCTGTGGAGGATGCGTTGGCGGATGGCAAACCCAACTCCATAAATGCGGTTTCTCTCTGCAGCAGGCTTACCCTTCCAGAAGGAGGTGTAGCCAGACTGCCATTCTGTGAGTTAACCCTCGTCTGGGAGACCGGGACTCACTAATGGCTGCCATGTCGATGTTTTACCTAGCCAGCTCATGGGATCTTGTCCAATAGGATTTTGCTCAGAAAGATTTTGTGTCTTGGGATTTTCTCTAAAGGAATTTTATCTATCATTTTGGGAGGTGATGACGGTGACACACACACACGCGCGCGCGCGGTCACTTATTTCAAGGAACTCAGCTGATATATGAGTGGCATTACAGTGATATACGATTCAACATTCTAGTGAGCTGTATGTGTGTGTGTGTGTGTCCGTTGGGCAAAATTACAAGGTATAAAATTCCGTTTGACAAAAAATCTTTAGTGCAAAACCCCATTGGACAAAATTGCATAAAATATCCCACTAGAGTCAAAATCAGTAAATATTTGTCCAGTTGTATTTTGTCCATTTTGGGTTTTGTCCGGTGGGATTTGATGCTAAGTCATATATCTTTCCTTTGAGAGTTTGTCCAATTTATCCAATAGAAATCTATCCAATGGTATTTTGTCCAGTGGGATTTTGTCGTAGGCAGCCAGGTGCGGATCGACGCGGGCTGTTCGTCCTCAGGTAAACACAGGTGAGCTGCCAGCGACCATAAACCAGCCTGGCCAAACAACGTTAGCGTCTGTGTTCATATCGACGACCGACTGACAAACACCAACAGCCCAGGAGTTCGCCTAAGTCTATGACGTCATAAACAGCCCCGTCCCCAGGCTCAGGGATTCATAAATGATCGTATGTTATTTTTTTTCTAGTAAGTGGAAATAAAGGAAATGCTTACCATAAGTTTCAGTAAAAAAGAAAAATCAGTAAAATGACATCTACTGTAAGCTGACTGAGAATTTACCTGATATATTATTCACCTGGCAGGCATTCTCAAATGATCGTAAGATATTTTTTTTCGTGACTGATTAAACGTATTTACCTGGTCAATTTAAGCTACACCAGAATGTAATTATCTACAGTATTGTTAACTGGCACCTAACGTCATTAAAGCTCTATCTTAATGAGTTACGTCCACCTGTCTTAAGTTTTCCCTTTAGTTATTCTCAATAAAAAAAAAAATATTTATCAATCATGGATGTCATTTACGTACCTCAGCTTAAAGGAACCACTTACATGCGTCTCGAAGCTCCAGTTACGATGAAAATATAATGACTCACTCTTAATGAATCCGGATTTTGCTCACGAACTCACAAGATACAAAGAGAACGGCGAATATGGCGTCATAGTTACACTGAGACTATATATTAAGCTCCTGTGATATTAAACGAAAGAAAAAAAACATTGAAACTTTGTGTACCTGAATCAATGGCTTCCGGTGACTGACTGATTTGCTGACTGATTGACACGTTCTGAATGACTTAAAATCCCTTATACTGTATTTTGCCGTCCTCAGGAAGCACCTTAACGCGTCACTACTGAATGGCTGTTGGTTATGAAGTGACTAGTGCTATATTAACAACCCTTTAACCTCTCCAAATTGTAACGATCACTTAGGACGGAAGCTTAATTAATAGATCAATTATATGACCCGGATCTGTTTTTATATATGATGATAATGACTGAAAAATACCTCGCTTGAACTCTTTAAAGTGATTTATTACTCATTTTGTTTGCCTCTTAAATTGTGATGATTTAAATAAGATAATTGAGTTTGTCTCCTCACCCTCTCCGTCTCCTTCCCGTCCCTTCAAACCTTCCTTCCTACTTCTCTTCCATTATTCCGCCACTATCCATCCCTCATCTCTTTACTCTATCTCTCTTTCACTCCTCCCTTCCCTTCCTCCTCCTCACCCCTACACCTCGTCCTCCCACAAACCCTCCTCTCCCCTCCCCTCCCCCCACCCAGCAGCAGATAAGAGCCAGCTGGGTTATATCAGTCGTTACAGAACACTAACAGCCCAACTGCCCCGTTTCACCTGACTCTTAATGGCCGCTGGACGAGGGATAGTGGCTGGCTGGTAATTACCACCAACCATCCCGGCTAGTTAGGACAGGGGACGCATCTGTGACGCTGTTGGGGATGGGGGAGGAAAAGGAGAGGGTGAGAGGGGGTGGGGGAGGGTGAGAGGGGATGAGAGAGGGCGGGGAAGGGGGAAAGGGTGAGAGGGGGTGAGAAAGAGTGGGGGAGGTGGGAAGGGACTGAGTAAAGGAGAGTGAAGGATAGAGAGGAGAAGATGAGAGATGATGAGAGAGAGAGGTGGAGAAGGATAAGGGAGGAGATGAGGGATGGAAATGGAGGATGAGGGAGGGTTAGGGAGGGTAAGGGAGGGAGAATGGCAACTAGGGAGGTGGCAAGGGAGGATAAGGAAACTTAGTTAACATAAAGAACGAAAACTTCCCATTTTCACCACAACACCAAAGAAAACGGGATAATAGGCAATTTACCATTTTCTTACAGGTAAAACGAGGTAAGACAATATTTTTCTTCATGTACTAATGTGTTTGCTGACTCCAATAATTACTGCGGGTTGAAGCAGAGGGAACCCAATTAATTATATCTAACAGTGTCACTCTTACACAACTGAGGAGTCATGGCGTAGCAGACAGACTGACAGACAGACAAACTGACTGACAGACGTATGGAGAAATACATAGGTAGAGAGAGACAAACAGACAGACAGATACAGAAATACACACACACACACACACACATATATATATATATATATATATATATATATATATATATATATATATATATATATATATATATATATATATATATATATATATATAGTGAGAGAGAGAGAGAGAGGTGGTCAATAACAACCATCTCTCAGGGGTGAATGTGAGGGAAAGAGCTTACATGTACAAGCCCTGACACAAATTGTATAGTAAAAAACACAATACCTTACTCCGACCTGACAGTGATATATCAACGTGAAGACTGCAAGTACCCCCACCTCCTCCTCCTCTCTTTGTCTCTCTCTCTCTCTCCTTTCTGCCAGGAAGACTGCCTCTCTCTCTCTCTCTCAGGAAAGAATGCAATCTCTCTCTCTCTCTCTCTCTCCTCTCTCTCTCTCTCTCTCTCTCTCTCTCTCTCTCTCTCTCTCTCTCGTGGTTTTTCATTTTAATCTGGAGTGATAATGATGTTAGGAGTAAGGATGATGAAGATGGTGACTAATGATAATGACACTGATAAAGATGATGACGATAATGATGATGGTAATGATGATGATGATGATGATGATGATGATGACGATAATGATGATAATGATGAAGACAATAATGATGATAATGATGAAGATGAAGGCGATGATGATGATGTCAGCATAAATAATGACAGTGCAAGAGCCATTAGTTTCATGTGGTTCAGTCGGGTCTCTTCACGTCCATTCAAGGGAGATTATTTATCCCCTAAGAAGTGGTGTCAGGGGAGTGTCATGTCAAGTGTCAGGGGAGTGTCATGTCAAGTGTCAGGGGAGTGTCATGTCAAGTGTAAGTGAAGTGTCATGTCAAAAGGGGTGTCATGTCAAGTGTCAGGAGAGTGTCATGTCAAGTGTCAGTGAAGTGTCATGTCAAGTATCAGAGGAGTGTCATGTCAAGGGTGTGTCAGATCTTGGGTGGAAATAGAAGAATCATCTAATTTCATCCACTCATGTGAACTATTATCCAGGAGTTACGATAAAGATGACACTAATAGCTCCTCCACGGCAGCACCTTCCTTCACTACATAACTTGGCAAAACACACGTAGATGATGGCATGGCGTGGGTTGATTGGTCCACTCCCCAACCACCATACAACACTTGACCTATCATCCTAACCTAACCTCTGCTAACATAACCTAACCTAACCTAACAAGAGGAAGACCCTATACCAGATCAGGTGACAGAATGTAAACACTTGTGACGTTAGAATATTATATGAGAGAGAGAGAGAGACCACATATCCTACAAGAACAGGTTTAACTTATCGTAACTAGATATTGGGAGGAGACTCGTTCTAATTGGTGGTATGGCTTTCTTGCTGAGGAGGCGACTGTGGCGGGAGTAGTCACGACCGAACGAGTCCTTTACCTCAATGTCTCTTCCCCCACTTATAAACCATAACAAATCTTAACTCATGTGGCAGGTAAGTATCTCTGGATGACGTATACAAAATATGATATTCAGTAGAGTAACATATAAACGGACAGTTATTAATACACAACATATAACAAGTTGTCTAGTTGTTCTGAGCTTGGTAATATTAAGTTCAGCTTTTAACCTTTTCAGCATTATTATTTATGGATTTATTTATATTTTTTAATGATGATGATGGTGATGATGATGATGATGGTGATGATGATGATGATGATGGTGATGATGATGATGATGATGATGATGATGATTGATGATGATTGATGATGATTGGTGATGATGATGATGATGGTGCATATCTCTATCCTTATCTCTATGTATTATCTATGGTCACGATGCTGTATGAATATTATCAGTGTCTTTCAATATATAAAGTGAGTCAGATCAACACGTAAGATCATTTTTCTAAACCAATTCGTAACGTTGAAACATAAGTCATTATAATAAGACATTGTTGACGCCACTGATTTTATTTACTTCTTGAGTGTTATTAGTTTAAGACGAGCCCTATATACAGGTATTAGATATACGTCAATTTAACCTTTGGTGATGATTTAACCCTTTGAGGACGATGATTTAACCCTTTGAGGACGATGATTTAACCTTTGGTGATGATTTAACCCTTTGAGGACGATGATTTAACCCTTTGAGGACGATGATTTAACCTTTTGAGGACGATGATTTAACCCTTTGAGGACGATGATTTAACCTTTTGATGACGATATAACCCTCTGATAATGATGATTTAACCCTCTGATAATGATGATTTAACCCTCTGATAATGATGATTTAACCCTCGGATAATGATGATTTAACCCTCGGATAATGATGATTTAACCCTCTGATAATGATGATTTAACCCTCTGATAATGATGATTTAACCCTCGGATAATGATGATTTAACCCTCGGATAATGATGATTTAACCCTCGGATAATGTTGACTTAACCCTCGGATAATGTTGACTTAACCCTTTGATAATGTTGACTTAACCCTCTGATAATGTTGACTTAACCCTTGGATAATGTTGATTTAACCCTCGGATAATGTTGACTTAACCCTTTGATGACGATGATTTAACCCTTCAGGACTCAAAGGGTTAATACTCATGGTATAAATTACTGGTATGTGTAACACTTGTCTCTATTGTAATATTTTTAGGGAATTCAATGTCATAAATATTCATAGGAAGGAACATGAGGAGTTTGTGTCCTGCATAACAACGCTGGCAACTCACATGAACGAAATTATATTATGATGCGTAGGAAATAATTAAAGTTCACATCACATAACTTTTTTTTTGCGCGTTTAAATATATATAGACAGACACAGAGGTACACACACACACACACACACACACACACACACACACACACACACACTTATACACACACACACACACACTGTCTCACGCACATACACACATAAAGTACCTTGTAATATTGAGGTTAAGTCACTTCACATGACGATAACTTACCTCCGGCAGCCACAAATACCCATGGCGTACTGAAGCTTCGATGTCGCCTCGAATTATCAGCAACTTGGACCATTCCGCCTCTAGATCTCTGCCCAATTAACTCTTAAACGTCGAGGTGAATTTATCGCCCGTAATCAAATCTTGCTTAACCTTGAGGACCGGTTATAGACGCCGACTCTGTGGTTTATGAACGAGAAGGTGGAGGAGTAACGTTCACACACACCCACTGGAATATGAAGATGAACACGAGACAAGAGGAATGAACAAGACTCTGGTTCAGTTAGTGTGACGGATCTGTTGCTGGGGTTATGAGGGGTGAGGGTTGGGAGGATTTTGACAGGGGAGTAGGGTTGTGACGGGGAGTAGAGGTTGTGACAGGGAGGTAGGGTGTGACAGGGTAGGAGTTGTGACAGGTAGGATTGTGACAGGGTGGGATGTGACAGAATGGGGTTGTGACAGGGGTAGGGTTGTGTGATGGGGTAGGGTTGTGATGGGGAGGTAGGGTTGTGATGGGGTAGGGGTTGTGATGGGGTAGGGTTGTGACAGGGAGTGGTGCCAGGGGTTGTGACGGAGTAGGGTTGTGACAGAGGCCAGGGTTGCAGCGACAGGGGCGGGTTGTGACGGGTTAGGGTTGTGACGGGGTGGGGGTTGTGAGCAGGGGTAGGGGTTGTGACGGGGTAGGAGGTTGTGACAGGGGTAGGTTGTGACAGAGATTGGGTGTGACCAAGTCAATGGGACACACCGGTGTAACGTCATAAGTTCGCAGCTTCGCCCCATTCAATAACGTCAGGAGGGTGGCCAAAGACTACGGCCTTTCCTCGGTTGACGTTTGATAGTTGAATTTTTTAGAATATTCGTAAGGCTAAGGCTTCTCTGTAACCAGGTATAACCATATGGATGCCTTATGTTCTCATAGTCCTCCAAAAATGTGATAGAGCAAAAATAAAATAAACAATATTACACCGGGAAACACGGGGGGGGGGGGGCCATTTCGCTGATGACATGGACGAAGCAACTAATTTTGTAGGTTATTAGCATTACAAATATTTTCTTAATGCTAGACATGGCAAGGTGAATGTCTGGGGGAACTCTCGACTGGACAACTGGACATTGCCTTACAATGTATACTTAAAAAAATATAGCAAGTTTCTCTCGAGTCAATATTATTGTTGTTTTTTGTCAAACGCGGCAAGGTCTGTTTCAGGTTCTTCTGACATTACAGAACTAAGAAACTACAAGAAATCTTCCCTTGTGTCATGAAACAAGTGCGGCGTTAACACCTGAAACCCACGTACCGATGTACTTAACTTTATTTATTTTTCAATTATTAAATACATTTAGAGTTTTTTGGGGCCGCAAATAGCAAGATGAATGTCTCACCTTCCTGTCGGTACCTGGATATCAACAGACATTCTAGAATTAAGGAGATAGAAAAGAAATATGAACTCTCTTCAAACAAGTTCTCGGCTACACTAATGTGGTGTTTATTTTATCAGAGCATTGATGTAGTCATTTATCGATTTATCACAAGTTTTCTTATATCTTGTAAATCTGTAATACTTATGTGCTCTCTGTTTGGGATTTGGTCATTGCTGGTGCACCCGTATATTGCACAAATAACCATAATTGATGATACATTGATCCCGAGGGCAAAAGCGGCCACACACGGAGGTCACAAGTGCCCGGTGATCTACCATTACTGTCTCTAATCCTTGGGTGTGACAGGGGTGGAGTGTGACAGGGGTGGGTGTGACAGGAGTAGGGCTGTGACAGGAGGATTGTGACAGGGGTACAGTTGTGAGCAGGGGTGGGGTGTGACGGAGGATTGTGACAGAAATTGGGTGTGACAGGGTGGGGTTGTAACAGGAGTATGGATTTGTGACAGGGGTACAGCGGTTGTGACAGGGGTGGAGTGTGACAGGGGGGGAGAGAGGTAGGGGTGTTGTGTTTCTGCATTATAATAAATTAGGGGTTCATAATACAACAGGCAAATCCAGACAATGTACCCGAGCTTAAGCGAACCGAAACTTCGTGAACCTAATGTAGTCTCCATTATCTCCACAAACTGTCTCTCCAGGTATCCAATTCCGAATCCAAGTCTCCAAGTCTCCTCTCAATGACTTCAGCAGTAGCAAATGACTGAGTTCGGCTTTGGCTAAGTAACAGAGAAGACCAAAGGCGGTGGTGATACATCTCTCTCTCTCTCTCTCTCTCTCTCTCTCTCTCTCTCTCTCTCTCTCTCTCTCTCTCTCTCTCTCTCTCCCTCTCTCTTTGAATGCTTGCTTAAATAGAAGTGTGCGTTTATAGAAACACACACACACACACACACACACTTATATATATATATATATATATATATATATATATATATATATATATATATATATATATATATATATATATATATATATATATATATATATATATATATATATATATATATATTACATCTTTAATCCAGTCAGTCTGTCTGTCTGTCAGTCTGTCTGCTACGCCATGACTCCTCAGTTGTGTAAGAGTGACACTGTTAGATATAATTAATTGGGTTCCCTCTGCTTCAACCCGCAGTAATTATTGGAGTCAGCAAACACATTAGTACTTGAAAAAAAATATTGTCTTACCTTGTTTTACCTGTAAGAAAATGGTAAATTTCTTATTATCCCGTTTTCTTTGATGTTCTTTGTTATTTATTTACCTCCGTTTTCTTTGGTGTTGTGGTGAAAATGGGAAGTTTTCGTTCTTTATGTTAACTAAGTTTCCTTATCCTCCCTTGCCACCTCCCTAGTTGCCATTCTCCCTCTCTTACCCTCCCTAACCCTCCCTCATCTTCCATTTCCATCCCTCATCTCCTTCTCCACCTCTCTCTCTCATCATCTCTCATCTTCCCCTTTCTATCCTTCACTCTCCTTTACTCAATCCCTTCCCACCTCCCCCACTCTCCCTCACCCTCTCTCACCCTTTCTCCCTTCCCCACCCCCTCTCACCTGCCGGAGTATTCTGCGCCGAACATGATTCTGCAGGCCCTTTTCTGTACCTTCTCTAGCCGACGTTGTTGGGTGGAGTTGAGAGAAGACGACCAGGCTGGTGACGCATACGTTAGTTTGGGGAGAATAAATGCGTTGTAGATGGTCCTCAGCTCTGATGTGGGTGTCCCAAGTGACCTAAGTCGTCGTAGCATGTAGAGACGGTACGAGGCTGCCTTGACTGTGTTATTTACATGGTCCTTCCAGTCCAGTTTGTGGTCTATTGTAACACCCAGGAGTTTGGCAGACTGCACTAACTGGAGAGGATGGGCACCCACTGTGACTGCTGGGGCTTGCACTGGAGTGGTGGCGGTATTGATGTGCATGACTACGGTTTTGGTGTGGTTGATGGTAACCTTGTTCTCCGTAGACCATGCCTGTAGCCTGTCCAGGGTGCCTTGTAGCGATGAGTAGTCTGGTGCGGTGTTGTCCACTGTAACCCCCACAGTGCAGTCATCCACGTACTTCCACCTGTGAGGCGTGTCCGATAGAGCGTCGTTGATCAGGATGAGGAAGCACAGTGGTCCCATCTTGGTCCCCTGGGGAACACCGCAGGTGAGGTGTTGGAATGTGGAGACCAAGCCCTGATACCTCACTGCCTGACGACGTCCACATAAGAAATCAGTGAGCCATGAGACCAGGTTGGTGGGCAGCCCTAGTGCAATAGCCTTGTTGATAACAGTGGAGTGATCAACAAGGTCAAAGGCCTTCCTGAAGTCAACAAGGGCAACGGCCAGTGATGTCTTACGCTTCTGCAGGTTTTTGTGCAGAAAATCCAGAAAGCTCACTAAGCAGTGTGATGTAGAAGAGGTCCTCAAAATCCCAAATTGCTGTGGATCAACTGACTGATAGATTCTGGTAAATGCCCACTCAAAAACAAAGTCTCCACAAAGTAGACTGGGTATGGGGGTAATGGTAACTGGCATGAGGTCATTAGGGGAATGTGGGGTGGTGACCTTGGGGATGGGGGTGACAAATGCGGTTTTCCATTCATTAGGGCATTTGCTTTGTCTGAGGGATGCATTAATATAATAGAACAGAGGGGGGTGGCAAGTTCGACTGTAAACTCCTTGTATATTTTGATTGGGAGAGTGTGTGTGTGTGTGTGTGTGTGTGTGTGTGTGTGTGTGTGTGTGTGGGTGTGTGTGTGTGTGTGTGTGTGTGTGTGTGTGTGTGTGTGTGTGTGTGTGTGTGTGTGTGTGTGTGTGTGTGTGTGTGTGTGTGTGTGTGTGTGTGTGTGTGTGTGTATCAGCTATACACATCAGGTGAACAAGTGAATCTTCTACATAATTCAGCAGCTTCAATGGCATAGAGACTCAGTTATGTTTACTCTCTCTCTCTCTCGCTCTCTCTCTCTCTCTCTCTCTCTCTCTCTCTCTCTCTCTCTCTCTCTCTCTCTCTCTGGGGGAAGGATATATTTGCTCTCTGTCTATGTCATGATTACTGGAGGTTTTTAGAGATTCATATACTATATACGCAGGTGCATACAGACAGGCAGATACAGACAGGCAGATACAGACAGGCAGATACAGACAGGCAGACATGTATAAACATATATATACACACATTACTGTATACTCAGACACACACACACACATGAATACGAAACGCACACACACATACACACAAGAACTGAGCGATAGAAGAAAAGACAGACAGACAGACAGACAGACAGACAGACAGACAGACAGGCAGACAGACTAAAGGAGATGAGAAAAAAGGTAACGAGATCTTGGCTTCATCACCCACGCAAGAGGAGGGAAGGAAGGTGAAGGCGAGTAGGTGAAGGAGGGAGGGGGAGGGAGGGAAGGGGTGGGCTGTTGAAGGAGGGAAGGGGTAGGCTGTTGAAGGAGGGACAATGGGAGGGGTAGGTGTCAGGGAAAGTGAAGGAGGAAAAAGAGGGAGGGTTATGGAGGGAAAGAGGGGTGAAGGAGGAAGAGGAGAGATGATGAAGGAGAGAGGAAGGGAAGTGGGGAGAGGGGGAGGAATTGAAGGAGGTAAGGAGAGTAAAAAAAGAAAGATGGAGGGAAAGAAGGAAAAAATAAGGAAGGAGGGAAGGATAGAGAGAGGGAGAGAGGGAAGGAAGGAAGGAAGGAAGGAAGGAAGGAAGGAAGGAAGGCAGACAGACAGGCTAAAGTTGACCGAGTTGACCAATTTAACAACAAAACTTATATCCCATTTTACATTCATACTTATAACTTCACCACCGATCCTCCGTTTTCTATAAGGCTTTAAGAGTCTTCCCCATTTTCTGTACATCGTTAAAAAAAATATTATCACGTACTTTTAGTAGTGTTAATCCTCGACTTAATCCTCCGTTTCTCAGCAACTGAAAGAAAAAAAAAGAGATTAGCGTCATATATTTTTCAACCCAAACATATAAAAAGGAAATTTATATATATACACACATACACACACTGTAATTATATATATAGTATAAATAGGTATACAGAATATATATAAATAAACAGTATATACAGTACAGTACACCGGGCCTTGAGGTGATAAGCCCAGGCGGCATCAGAGACAAAGTTATCATTTAATTAAAAGTTTATAATGTTATTAAGTGACCACAGCGGCGTGTTTATTACTGTCTTATTTACCTGGTTAATTAATGTAATTTAATCATATGCAGGTGTGTGTGTGTGTGTGTGTGTGTGTGTGTGTGTGTGTGTGTGTGTGTGTGTGTGTGTGTGTGTGTCTTCGTGTACGTATGTCCGTGTGCACGTGAAGATAAATGATGCATATATAATTTTTTCCTTCATCACCATCTCGTATTATTCATCCTCATCTCTCCTCTATTTCCTCTTCCTTCGCCGCCTTTACCACCTCCGCTTCCTTCTCCTCCTCCACCTCTTCCTTCAACACCTCCTCTCTCTCCCTAACCTTCGTATTTAAGTAAAGAAACTAACTAAAATAACTCAAAAGAAAACAATAAACAAAGAAAACAATAAACAAAAGAACATCACAAATAACAAATAAAAGAATAAACCAATTATTTATATGAAAGAAAAATTAATTACCGAATGAATAATTAATTAAATTTAATAAAAACATGAAAGGAATTTTAATCTTCAAAGAGAAGAAAAATTATTATAGATAAATAAGTAAACAAAAGAAGTAATATATTAAGAAATATCCCTCAAAAAAAGACTTGACTTCACAGGTTAAAAATTATTTTAATGACAAAAAAATATATAAAATGATTTGTAAATAAAAGTCAAGAAGATAAGCCCTGTTAGGCGGCTGAGAGAGAGAGAGAGAGAGAGAGACCTGGAGTGTAAGATAAAGTGAGAAAGAGAGAAAGAATGAAAAAAAGAAGATAAAAGAAAAGGGTACAATAAGAGAGAGAGAGAGAGAGTGAAAACCAGTGATACTGAATCAAAACTACTGATTCACCTTCACTGATTCACAACACCGAATCACAACAAAGAATCACAACACTGACTCACACTACTGATTCACAACACTGAGTCACAAAAATTAATTACTCTACTAATTCACAATACCAAGTCAGAACACTGAGTTACAACACTGACTCACAACACTGACTCACACTATTGATTCACAACACTGACTCACACTACTGATTCACAACACTGACTCACAACGCCACAACACCTAAACTCATAAACAATATCTCATTCAACGTCACTATGGATCAGTTAATAAATGACAACCTGACGGGAGCCACAGCAGCTGGTAAGTGAAATGTCATGGGTAAATACCATAGAGTTTTGTACCTGGTTCTGAAAGCTTGCTCGCTGTTCCACCCTGGGTTAGGTTAGGTTTACTCTCTCGCTCTCAAACTGTTTCTTTCTTTTTTTTCTTTTTCTCTGAATTTCTTTCTCTTACTCTTTCTGTCATTCTCTTTTCTACTCCTCTCTCTCTGTTTCTTTTTTCATTTTCTTTTTTCTTTCTCTCTCTTTCTATGATTATTTTCTCTCTCTCTCTCTCTGATTCCTTTCTCTCGACTCTCACTTATGTCTGTCTTTCAATTTTCTTTCCTCTCATTCCTTATTCTATTATTGTTGATAAATATTAAAACACCAAGTCAAAAGGTCACATATACAGTACATATAAAGGTCATATGACGGTCAGACATATATATGAAGGTCAATATGCCTTTTCCTGGATTGTAATTGGTCGAGGGAGTGAACCAAGTTGTGACATAGTTCACCCAAGTTGACCAATTGTATTGCAACAAGTTTGTATGTGTATACTGAGTTACACACAAACACACACACACACAAACGTATATATAATCTCTCTCTCTCTCTCTCTCTCTCTCTCTCTCTCTCTCACTCTCTCTCTCATAAATATATTCCTCCACTACTAAACTACTCACTATATACATTTCACCTTAAAATAATACCGACAGATAGACAGCAGACATTATAGAAAAGACATAAAGCCACACAGGTGGACTAAGTAGGCATTACAAAAAGACTATGTAGGCATTAAAAAAAGACTATGTAGGCATTAAAAAAAGACTATGTAGGCATTAAAAAAAGACTATGCAGGCATTAAAAAAAGACTATGTAGGCATTAAAAAAAATCGACAAACAAACATCAGAACAGTGGAGAGAAGACAGATAAAGTAATAAAATACAGGTAAACGGATAAAGAAGTAGACACAGGTAGACAGAGTAAAACATACAGAGGTATAAAAGATAGACAGGTAGAGTAGAAAATACACAGATAAAGACAGGTAGACAGGTAGACAGGTAAATACACAGACAGGTACAGGTAGACAGGTAAACACAGACAGGACAGGCAAACACAGACAGGCAGGACAGGTAAACACAAACGGGTAGACAGGTAAACACAGACAGGCAGACAGGTAAACACAGACAGGTACACAGGCAAACACAGACAGGCAGACAGGTAAACACAAACAGGTAAACAGGTAAACACATACAGGTAGACAGGCAAACACAGACAGGTAGACAGGCAAACACAGACAGGTAGACAGGTAAACACAGACAGGTAGACAGGTAAACACAGACAGGTAGACAGGCAAACACAGACAGGTAGACAGGCAAACACAGACAGAAGACAGGTAAACACAGACAGGAAGACAGGTAAACACAGACAGGTAGACAGGTAAACACAGACAGGTAGACAGGTAAACACAGACAGGTAGACAGGCAAACACAGACAGGAAGACAGGTAAACACAGACAGGAAGACAGGTAAACACAGACAGGTAGACAGGTAAACACAGACAGGTAGACAGGTAAACACAGAGAGTATATAAAACGGTGAAAAAGAACACACAATCAGGAATAAACTGTAATCCTCCAACTCTGATTAATTTCCTGAGTTTAACGTCAACAAGTTACTGATCCCCGGCGTCCAGAAGATTAACTTTACTGAAGATGTGAAGAAAAAGGTGTTAATAAGACTACCTGGGGAGACTTTGTTGTGAGAGAGAGAGAGAGAGAGAGAGAGAGAGAGAGAGAGAGAGAGAGAGATGAGGAATAGGAGGAGAGAGAGAATAAGGGTGAAGACAAAGTCGGAGAGGAAAGAGAAGGAGGAAAGAGTAAGGATAAGGGAGTTGTAGTAGTAGTAGAAAAGAAAAGAGAGAGAGAGAGAGAGAGAGAGAGAGAGAGAGAGAGAGAGAGAGAGAGAAGAAGAAGAAGGTGGGCACAGGTAAAAGTGAATGAGCTCATAAAAATTCATGAGTTCCCCCCAAGAAGATCTCAGGTGTTGAAGGTAAACACCAACACGTGGAATATTTTACCACAGGAGTCGACTGAACCACCAACACATGACTCGGATACCGTCTACGTGAAGCAAAGAGGAGAGAGAGAGAGAGAGAGAGAGAGAGAGAGTTAAGCCTGAATATATCATCACAAGTCAGATCTCTCTCTCTCTCATCCACCAACAGTTCTTATACCTCCCAGTGTTATGTTATTAAATGTTATATCATCAACAACATTACTAGATTTACTTAATGTTTCTGACAATCTAGATGTTTATTTTTTCTTCTCTCTCTTCTCTCTCTCTCTCTCTCTCTCATCCACCAACAGATAGAGGGAAAGACAGACAGACAGACAGATATAAAGAGAGAGACAGATAGAGACAGATAAAGAGAAAGAAAGACAGAGAGAGATAATTCCGTCTGTCCTTACTTCTGTCTCACTCCACGAGAGACACACGAGACAGTGACCGCCAACCTAGTGATATGGGCGAGACACAGACCAGCGAGACACAGAGACCAGAGCGACACAGACCAGCGAGACACAGACCAGAGAGACACAGACCAGCGAGACACAGACCAGCGAGACACAGACCAGAGAGACACAGACCAGAGAGACACAGACCAGCGAGACACAGACCAGAGAGACACAGACCAGCGAGACACAGACCAGAGAGACACAGACCAGCGAGACACAGACCAGAGAGACACAGGTGAGAGTGTGTGGGTGTGTGTGTGTGTGTGTGTGAGGGCTGTAAATCTGTCAGCGGTTCCATCCCTACACACAACATAAAATTCCCTCTACCTGAGAATTACTTTACATGTCTTAAACGTAAAATGCAAATCGTCAAAAAAAAAAAAAAAAATTCATAAACATTAAAACATAATGTATATAAGTCTGAGGTAAAAGTGTTAAATAATATAATCAGAAAGTGGACTGGTCTAGGTACAAGGACAAGGCTTATTTATGTTAATATACACATCACGCGACAGGTAAAATACAGGTAAATGTGTAATAAATATTCCTAAATAAATTTATTCACGTCTGATAAAATTAATAAAATATGTCCTGTCTTACTCTTGTTACGTTAAGCCCAAATTTAACTTTAATTGTTTTTCATTAGTATAAGTTAGCTATTGTACTCACCTGTAATTTAAGTATCTAACACCTCTAACCTGCTTTAAGTGTGTATTAAGTGCCCTTGTTTCTTACCTGTACTTATATTGACCATAAGTAATATTTCAACAGCCTTAATAAAAAATAAATAAATAATGATAATAATGTGTGAATTATTGAGGGAGAAGGAAGGAAGGAAGAGAGAAGGAAGGAGAGTGGGGAGGGAAGAAGGAGAAGGGAAGGGAGGGGTAAAAAGGAAGGAAGGGGGATAAAGAAGGGAGAGGGAAGAAAAGGAAGGGTGGGGAAGGAAAGGAAGGAGGGGGAGGAGAAGAAGGGAACAGAGGGGGGAGAGGAGAAGAGAAGTGGGAGATAAAGAGGAGGAGGAAGTGACGAAAAAAAGGGGAGAGACAAGGGAGGACAGAGTGGTGTTGAGAGAGAGGTAAGAGGGATTAAGGGAGGGAGGAAAGAGGCATTAAGGGAAGGATTGTAGAGATAATAACGACCCCAAGTGAATTACATCGCGGTGGGGATTTACTGCAGCGGAAAAAAAAATATGAAAGGAAAAAAAAAGTTACGCCGATTTTATTCATTTTTATTTTTCATATTTTTGTTGTTTTGAAATATTGTTGAAAGTTTTCGTTTTTTTTTTTTTCCTCTCTTTTCATTTCTTTACTCGCTTTTCACATCACACACACACACACACACACACACACACACACACACACACACACACATCACCTGAAGAATATAACTACCATGAATGTGTATCTTAAGCTCGTACAGAGAGAGAGAGAGAGAGAGAGAGAGAGAGAGAGAGAGAGAGAGAGAGAGAGAGAGAGAGAGAGAGAGAGGACTGGATGGGGGAGAGGAAGGGAGGGAGGGGCACGGATGACCTTGTTGCACTGAAACCTCCATATAATCCGTTAAATGGGGTTTAACATCTAACAGACCCTCGATATAACGGACTTCCCTCTCCATATCAGTCCGTTAAACAGAGGCTTCACTATACAAACTAGCCCTCACCAAACAAGGCCATTACAATCATCTACTAACGGTGATAAACAATGCCCATTAAACTACCTAACCAATGACAATAGCCTTGGTCTTACAATAACCAATCCCATCGTTTTGAATCACCGAATCACCGAATCACCACCATCACCACTTTAACAAACAATGCATCACAAATAATATAACTTTCACTCTTGTTTTTGTTTCAGTCGTTCTAGTACTTGTAAACAACTTCTTATCTTTTATCAGTTACGTCACTCGGGCTAAAGGTACTACAGCTCCTAGTTGGATTATTAAACAAAACCCCAACTTTAAAACTCTTGGTATTATCCATAACTAATCCTTAACTCTCATATAAGTTACTTAATCCATCGAGATATTGTTTATCCATTTTATAGCTTTTATTACCTAACCTAATTTAACCTATCCTAACTTAACCTAACTTACCTTAACCTATCCTATCTTAACCTAACTAAACCTAACCTAACTTAACTGAACCTAGCCTAAATTAACTTAACTTAACTTAGCCTAGCCTAACTTAACTTAACTTGACCTAGCCTAAACCTAACCTAACTTAACTAAACCTAACCTAACTTAACTTAACCTAGCCTAAATTCACTTAACTTAACTAAACCTAACCTAACTTAACTTAGCCTAGCCTAACTTAACTTAACTTGACCTAGCCTAAACCTAACCTAACTTAACTAAACCTAACCTAACTTAACTTAACCTAGCCTAAATTAACTTAACTTAACTAAACCTAACCTAACTTAACTTAGCCTAGCCTAACTTAACTTAACTTAGCCTAACTTAACTTAACTTGACCTGATGTAACCAAACCTAACTTAACCTAACCTAATTCTGTTATCTTTTCCCTCTTTCATTCCTCATACTGTATTTCCTCTATCCATCTACTTCTTTACACACTTCTTTACACACTTTACACACTTCTTTACACACTTTACACACTTCTTTACACACTTTACACACTTCTTTACACACTTTACACACTTCTTTACACACTTTACACACATCTGTACACACTTGACACACTTCTTTACACACTTTACACACATCTGTACACACTTTACACACTTTTTTACTCACTTTATACACTTTACACACATCTGTACACACTTTACACACTTCTTTACATACTTTACACACTTTACACACTTCTTTACATACTTTACACACTTTACACACTTCTTTACACACTTTACACACATCTGTACACACTTTACACACTTCTTTACTAACTTTATACACTTTACACACATCTGTACACACTTTACACACTTCTTAACATACTTTACACACTTTACATACCACTTTACACATGTTACACACTTCTGTACACACTTTTTTACTCACTTTACACACTTCTTTACACACTTCTTTACTCACTTTACACACTTCTGTACACACTTATTTACACTTTACTCATTTTACACACTTCTGTACACATTTTACACAATTTACACACTTCTGTACACACTTTACACACTTCTTTACACACTTTACACACTTCTTTACACACTTACAGACTTTTTTACACACTTTACACACTTTACACACTTTACACACTTCTTTACACACACATCTAAATTATGTATATCAAACATAAATACCTATGGATATTTATACATGCATACTCCTACCTTTTAATTAATGCAACTATGTATATTAAACTTAATTATCCATGGAATATCTATACATACATACATACACTCACCTCTCAATACACACCTGATATATGTATGTATATCAAATAAGCCTACGTTAAATACAGGTTATACTATCGGTAATAAGGGTATATATATTTATAAGTCTTAACATTTAAGCACTTCACCTCCTTTATCATAAACCTTAATTAAAAAATATTAACTCGTAAAAGGTAAGAAAGTATTTGAGTGAATCAATATATACTGTTAACTTTTAGTATACGAGTTATTGATTATGTTAAAGTATCAGGTGAAAATTAGACCCCCTCATCCCTTACCTTATTTCACCTGTGTACGAATTATTATCATGTTAAAGTATCAGGTGAAAATTAGACCCCCTCATCCCTTACCTTATTTCACCTGATGAGTTGATGACACACACACAGTGGAAACATTTTGGCCAAGGTAAAGATCCATTTAGAGAGAGAGAGAGAGAGAGAGAGAGAGAGAGAGAGAGAGAGAGAGAGAGAGAGAGAGAGAGAGAGAGAGAGAGAGAGAGAGAGAGAGAGAGAGAGCTATTGTGTGGTGGGTTTCGGGAGGTTGACAATAGATGTTTATAAACTCAACGAAAGCATTATTTACTTAAAGCAGTAATTAACGTTATTTATATCTTGTTAAGCCCAGAGTATTATGAAAGAGTAATAAAAAGCTTTACGGTCTATCTATCTATATATATCTATCCATCCCCCTAATGCTATTATCCCCTGATTGGCGGCTTTACGTCATGCCTTAAGAACCAATGAGATGCTTTTAAACTACTCTTCACTGTTACGTCATAAAGAGGAAAATAAGGGTATACACTTTTGTGTCCATAACCACCAGTTCTGTACAATATATCCCAATAATAATAATAATAATAATAATAATAATAATAATAATAATAATAATAATAATAATAATAATAATAATAATAATAATAATAAGTTACCATCACCAAGGTTATACGCTAAAAGTTTCTCATCGACCTGAGTTCAAGTAAAAAAAATATTGCCCGACCGTCAACACCTCCTGAAGAATGGGTCAATTTCCACGAAGAGAAGGTCACTTAAAAAGGTCTTGGCTGGACTGTATCCTCGGTGGTGGTAGGTGGTGGTAGTGGTGAGTGGTAGTACTGGTAGGTAATGCTGGTGGTGACGGTAGTAGTAGAAGGTAATAATGTAGGTGGTAGTGGTGGTAGGTGGTAGTAGAGGTGATAGGTGGTAGTAGTGGTAGGTAATAGTGGTAGGTGGTTGTGGTAGTAGTAGTGGAAGGTACTGTAATAGTGGTAGGTGGTAGTGGTAGTAATATTAGGTGATGGTGGTAGTAATGGAAGGTGATGGTCGTAATGGAAGATGTTGGTAGTGGTGGTTGTACTGGTAGGTGATGGTGGTAGTAGTGGTAGGTGATGGTGGTAGGTGGTGGTGGTAGTAGTGGTGGTAGGTGATGGTGGTAGTGGTGGTAGGTGATGGTGGTAGTGGTAGTAGGTGATGGTGGGTGGTAGTGGTGTGGTAGGTGATGTAGTGGTGGTAGGTGATGGTGGTAGTGGTGGTGGTAGTGGTGGTAGGTGATGGTGGTAGTGGTAGGTGATGGTGGTAGGTGATGGTGGTAGGGTGGTAGGTGAGGTGGTAGTGGTGGTAGGTGATGGTAGTGATGGTGGTAGTGGTGGTAGGTGATGGTGGTAGGTGATAGGTGATGGTGGTAGGTGATGGTGGTAGTGGTGGTAGGTGATGGTGGTAGTGGTGGTAGGTGATGGTGGTAGTGGTGGTAGGTGATGGTGGTAAGCGGTAATGGAAGTGTTTGATGTTGTTCGGGGTAAACTAACAATAGTGGTCATCCTGGACACTCTCAAAGGTGTTAAAACTCTCCTGTTTACTGTAGCCAGGTGACAAAGGGTTATTTTCGCGTCTGTGTGTGTATGTGTGTGTGTGTGTGTGTGTGTGTGTGTGTGTGTGTGTGTGTGTGTGTGTGTGTGTGTGTGTGTGTGTGTGTGTGTGTGTGTGTGTGTGTGTGTGTGTGTGTGTGTGTATGCACCTGTGTAAAGGAATAAAAAAATAATTAGATCAAGACTCGTTTCATGTTTATTTATTCACGTGTAAAAAAAAAAATAATATTCAGTCTATCAAAGATCCGTTTCATGTTATTTATGTGACTCGTAAATAATAATCTATTTATAAAACACCAAAACCATTGTCCTCTCTACACACTTATTAACTATTTCTTTCTTTCATATTTTATCAGTGTTTTTATATAATATTTCCAGGTGTTTTCATATCACATATTTAAACCTCATATCAAGAGTTCACATTCACGAAAATTCCTATCATTTTCTCAATGTTCTCAGAGTTGCCAGTTATCACCATCTCTTGAACTATCTTCATTTTTATATTTAACGACGATAAACAACCAATTAAATAATATATAGAAATATTTCCTACAAACTCTAAGCCTGGCGGGGGATATATTTATTGCTTTTGTTTACAGATTTTATTCTTTTCTTAAAAAAAAGGATTATTTGGGGGAGGGGGGAGGAATTTGAAACAGATTAATTATAAGTTGTAATCAACAGCTACTCCCTCTCCCACCCCCCCCACACACACCTGTCCTACCTGAATTTATTTCTTACATTTCTTACATGTAATAATAATAATAATAATAATAATAATAATAATAATAATAATAATAATAATAATAATAATAAAAATAATAATAATAATAATAATAATAATAATAATAATAATAATAATAATAATAATAATAATAATAATAATAATAATAATAATATAAACGAAAACACCAAAAACACCACCAACAGCCACAAAAACAATAACAACACCACTCCAAATTATACACAATATACACACACTTAGTACACATTGTCTTATAACACAAGAACTAAACATTAAATATTACTTTACCTGTCAACAAAACTAACCTAACCAAAACCTAACCTAACCTAACCTAACCTAACCAAAACCTAACCTAACTAAAACTAACCTAACCTAACCGAAACCTAACCTAACCAAAGCCTAACCTAACCTAACCTAACCTAACCAAACTAAAACTAACTAAACCTAACCAAACCTAAACTATCCTCTAGGCAGATCGTGACAGCAGAGGATGATCCCAAATTTTACTTAATTATGTATATTGTCATGGCACTTACCGGCGCTGGTGACGTTGACACTGGGAGAATGACACACACACACACACACACACACACACACACACACACACACACAGACACACACACACACACACACACACACACACACACACACACACACACACACACACACAGAGTAATCCTGAATAAAAGGAAAAACGTATTAAAAATGGAAAAAGTAGATATTTGAGAGAGAGAGAGAGAGAGAGAGAGAGAGAGAGAGAGAGAGAGAGAGAGAGAGGAAAAAGACACACAGATAGATAGATAGATAGATAGATACCTGTAGATAGATAGATAGATAGAGATTGAAAATAGAAGGGATGTAAAATAAGGCTATTATTATTATTGACTCATTCAAAGTACTGATTTATATAATAACTGAAGGAGACATTGTAAATATAAGTGTACCTTAACAATAACAATAACTTGATGTAAAATAACCTGGTTCACTGATACTGTCAATTAAATACAATTATTCCACTTCAATAACAACTATTTAAAGTTTAGTCACAGCGTTCATCTACAATAAAACTTTATCTCTCAAACTACTAATAATATCACTCCTATATTGTAAACTTTATCTCTCAAACTACTAATAATATCACTCCTATATTATAAACTTTATCTCTCAAACTACTAATAATATCACTCCTATATTGTAAACTTTATCTCTCAAACTACTAATAATATCACTCCTATATTATAAACTTTATCTCTCAAACTACTAATAATATCACTCCTATATTGTAAACTTTATCTCTCAAACTACTAATAATATCACTCCTATATTGTAAACTTTATCTCTCAAACTACTAATAATATCACTCCTATATTATAAACTTTATCTCTCAAACTACTAATAATATCACTCCTATATTGTAAACTTTATCTCTCAAACTACTAATAATATCACTCCTATATTGTAAACTTTATCTCTCAAACTACTAATAATATCACTCCTATATTATAAACTTTATCTCTCAAACTACTAACAATATCACTCCTAAACTTTATCTCAAACTACTAATAATATCACTCCTATATTTTAAACTTTATCTCTCAAACTACTAATAATATCACTCCTATATTTTAAACTTTATCTCTCAAACTACTAATAATATCACTCCTATATTTTAATCCAGTCGATGAAAATATATATAAATACAGTTTACATAGTATATATTATAATTATCCAGGTTGCAGAGAGGCGAATGTTACTGAAGCAAACAAAGGCTTTTAATTCCGGGTTGCGTAATGAAGACTAACAGGGTTTGTCAGGGTTATGAAAACGGACTACGCCCCTGGCAAGTAGACCGCCACAATTGCTGTCATCGGGTTTATGGTTTAAATTGGTTGGGTTAGGTGTTGGGTTGCTCGTCTGATAGTGGGTGGTGGGGGGATTGTCTTGGTGGTAGTGGTGGTGGGATGGTGGTGGTAGTGGAGTGGTGGTGGTAAGTGGTGGTGGTGGTAGGATGGTGATTGTTGTTATCGTGGTAGGTTGGTGGTGGTTATGCAGGTAGGGTAGTGATTGTGGTTGTACTGGTAGTTTTGGTGGAGTGTTGGAGGTAGTGGTTGTTGTTGCTTTGTTTGGGTTGTTGTTGTGTTGACAAGTAAGATGTTTTTGCTTGGACTGTCTTGGTAAGGACATGCCCCCCACACCCCACACCCACACCACCCACCCACACACACACACACCACCACCACCACCACCACAAACACACCCACCACCAAAACAAAACAAATAAAAGCAAACACACACTCAGACAAACTCACACACGCGCCATCTTCCAGCACCACCCAATATATTAAGATCACCCCCACACCGGCAATATGAGAACACTGGCCATTGTGTGTTAGTGGTGGTTAAGCTGCACACACCTGACGTATGGCTGTCATTATAACACTGTACAGCTAGTTAAGGTCGGTGAACCCCTATTATATCTGATCCTCTACGTGTTAGCATATCCCTAGTATACTCATGAGAGGTATACTCAGGTCTGTTTCGACTCTCCTCCTCCTCCTCCTCCTCCTCCTACTACTACTACTACTACTACGACTTTTTTTAATGGCCTCCAGCCTCCCCCAATAGTCATACCTTCGCCATCATTTTATTACCTTAATATTAAATATCCTAATACATAAGTAGCTATCCTAGCTGTGTTGAGTTAAATGAGCCGCAGATCTATGCAGCATTCAGTGACTGTTGCCTCGTAGTCAATATCTGCAACTGTTGTCGGCTTTGGGGCCGATGCTCTTGTTCCCCTGAGGCAGAGCAAAGCCGACCGAAGGAGAGAGAAGGACAGTCGATATCTCATCCAGGCTGTAACATAACTTCTGGGCTGCTGCTTCTGTTCGGATATCACCTCCACGAGTCTGGCGTAGAAGCATCTTGCACTTGGTCCCATCCCACCAGAGGTTGTGAACACTAGAGGAGTGAAGCTGCCTTGATCAATGTTCTGAATTCTCTCCCCGTATGCCCTTATCTTGTCGTTCTCGGTCCTCCTGTGTGCAGCATAGAGAGCTAGGTTACGGTGACATGTGGCCATGGGATCAAAAATCCTGATGTTGAAGAAGGCTAGCTGTCCCCGCGTCCAGAGTCCTCGAGCACTGACGTCAACACGGGCTTCGTTAGATGTGTTTGAAGTCCTATGTTGGAAGATCTCACCGTCCAATGGAAGGAGGGTCGGTTCTACCATGACATCCCGGCAGATTTCCTTCAACATATTTGCTGTGAGGTCCCTTACTTCGTCATGCCTCATGCATATGAAGCCCCCTTTCTTGCACATCATGGCGTGATCGACGTCATAGGAAGAGCCACACACGCATTGGGAGGGCAAACCTTCTACTGGCCGACCGTACCTTAGAGCAATGGCATCTACTACTAATACTACTACTACTTCTCCTACTACTATAATAATAACTAGTACTAATAATAATGCATGACGCAAAAACGTGTAATTTTCAGTAAAGTCTCAACCAAACGTTCACTTAGTCCTCATCCTCTGTTTACCCCGTCTCCCCTTCTCTCCCCTCCCACCCCTCCTCTCCTCTCGTTTCCCTTCCCCTCCTCAAAAAAATTCACATCTCTCTCTCTCTTTCTCTCTCTGTCTGTTTGTCTGTCTTTCCGTCAATCTATCTATCAGTTTGTCTATTTCTCTAGCTCTATCTATTTTTTACGGGGATTAGACCACCCGGGCACAGGTCACTGACCCACATCGGGGCCTGGGGGGCGAAAATGTAATAATAATAATAATAATAATAATACCTGTCAGCATCTATCTGTCAGTCTGTCTTTGTCTTTGTCTCTCTCTTTTCTGTCTTTTTTTCTTCCTGTCTGTCTGTCTGTCTGTCTCTGTATGTCTCTATCTCTGTCTGTGTGTCTTTCTATCATCTCTGTATAATTCATAACCAAACAAGAATTTTATACATAAACACATCAGTCGATAAAGAGTGAGTGAGTGAGTGAGTGAGTGAGTGAGTGAGTGAGTTTATACATCCTACAATGTCTGGCTCGCCCGGCATGTTTCTTGTGAATAAACGGCCTAGTGCTTTTGTCCCTTTATCAGTCTTTGTTGTATCGTGGAGGAAGATCAAATTACGATTAACAGGTAGAGGTAGCGTCAGTGTGTGTGTGTGTGGGTGTGTGTGTGTGTGTGTGTGTGTGTGTGTGTGTGTGTGAACTTAGGGTTTCTTGTGAGTTAGGGTCTACGTCCATGAGAGAGAGAGAGAGAGAGGCAAGGAAGGAGGAAGGGAAGGCAGGGGGAGGTAGACAGTAGCAAGGCAGGAAGGAAAGGAAGGAATGGGGTCAAAGAAGGGTGAAGAAAGGAAGACAGCAGGAAGGGGAGGGGAGAAGAAAGGGAAAGTGGGAGGGAGGCAGGCGGGCAGTCATACAGGGAGGAAAGGAAAAGAGTGGGGAGGAGGAGGAGGAAGGGTAAGAGGGAAGGAAGGCGGAAAGGAGAAAGAGTGGGGAGGAGGAGGCAGGGTAGGAGGTAAGGAGAGAGAGAGAGGAAAGGAGAAAGATCGAGTGAGAGGGAGGGAGACAGGGATGGAGAGAGACAGGGAGGTAAGGAGGGAGAGAGGCATGGAGGGAGAAAGAAAGGTGAGAGTGGGAGACAGGGAGGAAGAGAGACAGGGAGTGAGACAGGGAGATGAGCAGGGAGGAAAGAGAAGGGTGTTGTGGTCACTTGGACACACGTTAATTATACATTACCCACTGAGGTACAGGTGTATAGGACCCGCCTCCCACCTCTGATGAACACCGTTATGGCTTCCCGTCCTCTCGCCTCCACCACCACAGATCAAGTGGCAGTTTTTTAGTGTTGATAAAAGGCTTTTGGAGTGGTGGGTAATCAGGGAGGGGGGGGAGGGAGGGAGGGTGGGGAGAGGAGGTGGGGGAGGAGGGGAGGCACTCAAGCCAACACTCTGGCCTCTCCCCCTCTGTCTCTACCGGGGCTGAGAATGAATGAGAGAAAGAAATGAAGTGGAATAAAAAGAAAGAAATAGACAGATGGAGAGAGAGCGAGAGAGAGAGAGAGAGAGAGAGATGAGAGAGAGAGAGAGGGAGAGAGAGAGAGAGAGAGAGAGAGAGAGAGACGAACGAGGTGCTGGTGATAGACGCGATAAAGAAAACAAAACCCACAAAACCCAACAACCCGTCAACCCACAAACCCAACAACCTGTCAACCCACAAACCCAACAACCCGTCAACCCAATACCAAACCCAACAACCCGTCAACCCACAAACCCAACAACCCGTCAACCCAAACCCAATAACCTGTCAACCCACAAACCCAACAACCTGTCACCCACAAACCCAACAACCATGTCAACCAATAAACCCAACAACCTGTCAACTCATTAAACTCAACAACCCGTCAAATCCGTCAATCCACAAAAACCCACAACCACTGAATAGGAAAAATATTCTCACTTATATAATTTTGCCTGTGTAGAAGGAAAGCGGTTTAGCTGAAATATCTTTTATTTTAGTAGCCTCTTCTCAGCGTCACAACTATATTCAAGCCTACCATTATAATATCTGGCCACACCTTCTATGCGGAGACAGAGATACAGTGAGATACACACAGAAAATAAATCAGAGTAAAATCTCGGGAGATAAAAGTGTGTGTGTGAGTGAGAGAGAGAGAGAGAGAGAGAGAGAGAGAGAGAGGCTAGACAGGGCTGCTTCACCACTCTGCTCGTAATGAACCATAACCAACCTCTCTCACCACCTGCTCCCTCCCTCCCTCTACCATCCTCCCTCCATCACTTTAATATTTCCTTTCTCTAATGACAACGTCTTCAAGAAACTTTAGTTAATGTAAATACTTAAACTAATTTTAATTATCTTGAAGCGTACAGCATGACAGCTATACATACACTCATAAGAACAGACACACACACACACACACACACACACACACACACACACACACACGCACACACACACACACGCACACACACGCACACACATATATATATTTTTTTATTTTGTTTTTCCTAAGAATAGAGAAAAAGAAAAAAAGAGAAAGAAAAGAATAATAATGAGGAGGAGGAAGAAGAACAACTCAGTCGTTGAGAGTCAAACCAATTATTTTGTTTTCTTTAATTTCGCTCATGATTACGGTTATTACTTCAAAACAAATCCCTCATTAGTTCCCTACCTGCTGCCTGTAGTCCGGACATGTGGCTACAGAACCGTATCCGGCCTTAAATAACCATCATTATAGATCCGGAAATGTATCAGACGAGGTCGACTTAGTTACGGTAATGTGCAGTTTCCTTTACCTCCTGTGATGACGTTTGTACCGCACACATATCCATATTAGTCTTGTAACGAGGGCGCTGATTGGTTGAAAAGATTCTTAGACGTAATTTAAATTGGCAGTAATGATAAGTAGATGTTGGACTATAACTCGCTATAAATAGCATACACGTAGATGTTTCTTATAAAGCTTCAGAAATAAAGCGTGTGTGATTTTTATTTTATTTTGGGGTCTGAGTTACCCTTACACACACACACACACACACACACACACACACACACACACACACACACACACACACACACACACACACACACACACACACACACACACAAAACCATCCATGACAACATATCATCGTCAACGACAAATTAATTCGCTAAAAATAAATAAATAGCCGGGTCACATTTAACATAATACTGGAGGCCATTACAGATCTAAAATGGCCCGGAATCAAGAGTTGGCCATTGTCGGTGGTTGGCCAGGTTAAGGTGAGTCAGTGGGGGAAGGGGGTTCTGATGCCAGTCACGCCAGGTCATGTGAGGTCAGTATGGTAGGTTACGGCAGGTCATAAGAGGAGATTACAGGTCACGGAGGCAGAGAGGTTCCAGAGACAACACACACACACACACACACACACACACACACACACACACACACACACACACACACACACACACACACACACACACACACACACACAAACACACAGAGTGGTTCATTGATCACGTGATGGAACATTCTCAATACACCAATTCTGAGGAGTTACTATCACCGCACTGTCACTAACACCATATTATCCCTAACACCACACTACCACTAACACCACACCACTAACACCACAACACACACTACCACTACACACCACAACACCACACACCACACACCACTAACACCACACTACCACTAACACCATAACACCACACCACTAACACCCACACCACTAACACCACACACCACCACTACACCACTAACACCACACACCACTAACACCACACTACCACTAACACCACACTACCACACACACACACTACAACACACACTACACACCACTAACACCACAACACCACTGACACCACACCACCACTAACACCACACTACCACTAACACCACACTACCACTAACACCACACTACCACTAACACCACAACTACCACTAACACACACACCACCACAACACCACACACCACTAACACCACACACACCACTAACACCACAACACCACACTATCCCATGAAAACATTAGATCTCTAGGCAAAGTGATGTACAATAATTCGCGGCACATTCCACCCCTTCCCCCTCTCACCCCCCCCTCACCCCTCTCCCCACTCACCCTCTCACCCACCTCTCTCACCCACCCTTCACCGTTCCGTTGTATGTATGGACGACTTCCCGTGTTTTATGGCGCACACAAATTAGGCAGAGGCAGGGAGGAAGGCACCAGGTCCTCTTATTTAGCGTCTGGTGGCCGTGATTAACAGCCTGATAGTATAAGGGGATCAGTATAAGGTATTAGTATAAGGGATAAGTATAAGGGATAAGTATAAGGGGTTATAACAAAACCAGCAGCAACCCTGGTAGAGGATCCTAAGTGTTCTGTTAGAGAGAGAGAATCACTACACGGGCTCCTAAGACAGATATCACTTTTCAATATTTCTTAAGTCTAAATATAAGAGAATCGTTGGGAAATTTAGGGACTGTAAGTGTGTTAAGATCATATATATATATATATATATATATATATATATATATAATCAACACCTCAATCCGCCAGGATTCGAACCCACGGCCCACGAGACCATGACTGTGACCGGGGAACGCTAACCGCTGGACCACAAGGATACTAAAAGCAGTCCTAGACTCTGTTATATTTCACACAAAGCCTGTTCAACGAGTTTATGGCGCCGTGAACCTCTAATGGGGACTACCCGTATCACGAAGGTGGTCACAGTAACGTTTTACCAAATCTGGCTTCGAAACACGAGGATCCATATATATTTCATTAGCCCAATAAACACGCGGATTTCTACATACAATCAACACCTCAACCCACCAGGATTCCAACCCACGGCCCACGAGCCCATGACTGTGACCAGGGAACGCGAACCACTGGACCACCAGGATACTAAAAGCACTCCTAGACTCTGTTATATTTCACACAAAGCCTGTTAAACGAGCTTATGGCGCTGTTTATTGGGCTAATGAAATATATATGGATCCTCGTGTTTCGAAGCCGGATTTGGTAAAACGTTACTCTGACCACCTACGTGATACGGGTGGTCCCCATTAGAGGTTCACGGCGCCATAAGCTCGTTGAACAGGCTTTGTGTGAAATATAACAGAGTCTAGGACTGCTT
>NW_024749217.1:67500-115335 GCF_018991925.1 Homarus americanus
CCCTTTGAAGACGATGATTTAACCCTTTGACGACGATGATTTAACCCTTTGAAGACGATGATTAAACCCTCTGACGATGATGATTTAACCCTTTGAAGACGCTGATTTAACCCTTTAACCGCGATGATTTAACCCTTCAGTACTCAAAGGACTAATTCCTAAGTTTCAGCAAGAAAAACTTCTCAATTTATAATTTCTCAAGTACTACGGTAATTGAGCACCGGCTTCATATCATACATAGAACAGTATGATAACAGAGGAATGTAAACCAAAAAAAACTAAATATAAACCCAAAAAGATATCTATTTTGGGTCATTTATAATACCAGGCAGTCAAGGTTTAAGTCTCGACTGATCAATAACATTATGACGTCAACAATCAACTTTCGTCATTGTTCGTATTGTCTAAAGAATTTTTTTTAAAGCTATAGTCTGTTTATTATAGAAATGTCACACCCGGGCCCGCCCACTAATATGACGTCTCGTTTTGTGAGTGGTTAATGTGACAGTAGCCTCCGTGCAAGTCAATTGTAGTAAATTTACAGCATTTCATTGATTATTTGTTTTCTAATTGACCAATCACAAGGCAAGACGCGATAAAGAGGCCGGGCTATCAAATAAACCTCGAAATCGCGTCAACAACCTAACAAGCTGTGGAATCGGGTCTATAAGCAGTATTTAATTTTGTTTATAGATTTGGGGAAGATTTTGGAGTTGGGGGAGGGGGGGGGGGGTATTTTGACACTTTTGGCGCGTCCTTAACGATTTGGGGGAATTATGACCCTACAGCCGAGCCCTTTAACGGTTCAAGGATCGGCTGTAGGAGGGTCCAGTACCTTATAACACCACAAACATTCAAGTAACATCAACAACTCACACCCAACACCCTACTGACGAAGACAAACAAACAATCAAAACACACTAACACATTATAACACACTAACACATTATATCACACTAACACATTATATCACACTAACACATTATAACACACTAACACATTATATCACACTAACACATTATAACACACTAACACATTATAACACACTAACACATTATAACACACTAACACATTATAACACACTAACATTATATCACACTAACACATTATATCACACTAACACATTATAACACACTAACACATTATAACACACTAACACATTATATCACACTAACACATTATATCACACTAACACATTATAACACACTAACACATTATAACACACTAACACATTATAACACACTAACACATTATAACACACACTAACACATTATATCACACTAACACATTATACACACTAACACATTATAACACACTAACACATTATAACACACTAACACATTATATCACACTAACACATTATATCACACTAAAACATTATAACACACTAACACATTATAACACACTAACACATTATATCACACTAACACATTATACCCCACTAACACATTATAACACACTAACACATTATATCACACTAACACATTATAACACACTAACACATTATAACACACTAACACATTATAACACACTAACACATTATAACACACTAACACATTATAACACACTAAAACATTATAACACACTAACACATTATATCACACAAACACATTATAACACACTAACACATTATAACACACAAACACATTATAACACACTAACACATTATAACACACTAACACATTATAACACACTAACACATTATAACACACTAACACATTATAACACACTAACACATTATATCACACTAACACATTATAACACACTAACACATTATATCACACTAACACATTATAACACACTAACACATTATAACACACTAACACATTATAACACACTAACACATTATAACACACTAACACATTATATCACACTAACACATTATATCACACTAACACATTATACCCCACTAACACATTATATCACACTAACACATTATATCACACTAAAACATTATAACACACTAACACATTATATCACACTAACACATTATAACACACTAACACATTATACCCCACTAACACATTATATCACACTAACACATTATATCACACTAAAACATTATAACACACTAACACATTATAACACACTAAAACATTATATCACACTAACACATTATACCCCACTAACACATTATAACACACTAACACATTATAACACACTAACACATTATAACACACTAACACATTATATCACACTAACACATTATATCACACTAACACATTATTACACACTAACACATTATAACACACTAACACATTATAACACACTAACTCATTATAACACACTAACACATTATAACACACTAACACATTATAAAACACTAACACATTATAACACACTAACACATTATAACACACTAACACATTATATCACACTAACACATTATAACACACTAACACATTATAACACACTAACTCATTATAACACACTAACACATTATAACACACTAACACATTATAACACACTAACACATTATAACACACTAACTCATTATAACACACTAACACATTATAACACACTAACTCATTATAACACACTAACACATTATAACACACTAACACATTATAACACACTAACACATTATAACACACTAACACATTATAACACACTAACACATTATAACACACTAACACATTATAACACACTAACACATAGTTTTCTTAAATTTTTTCGGTTGTACGTCTGTTTTCCTCGCGGGACGCTTGTAAGGAAGGCTGGGCTGTAAATGCCGACGACGTGGGTGAGGTTCTGGTAGCGACGTCCAAATGTGTTGGGGTTGATTATTGAATTGTTGTTGGATTGTGGTTGTTTTTTTATTACTAGATTGTGGTTGATTGTCGATTATTGAATTGTGGTTGATTATATTGAATTGTTGATGCTCCGTTAATTGTTGTTACTTGTTAAATGGTAGATGATCGTTGAATTGTTGTTATTTGTTGAATTTCAGGTAGTTTTAAATAGTTGTTATTGAGTTGTTGACTACTGATGAATTGTTGTTGATTAGTGAGATTGTTGTTGCTCGTTGAAAGGGTAGCTAGTTGTTGTTCGATGGCTGAATAGTTGTTACTCGATCAATGAATAGTTGTTACTCGGTCAATGAATAGTTGTTATTCGATCAATGAATAGTTGTTACTCGATCAATGAATAGTTGTTACTCGACCAATGAATAGTTGTTACTCGACCAATGAATAGTTGTTACTCGACCAATGAATAGTTGTTACTCGACCAATGAATAGTTGTTACTCGATCAATGAATAGTTGTTACTCGATCAATGAATAGTTGTTACTCGACCAATGAATAGTTGTTACTCGATCAATGAATAGTTGTTACTCGATCAATGAATAGTTGTTACTCGATCAATGAATAGTTGTTACTCGATCAATGAATAGTTGTTACTCGATCAATGAATAGTTTTTACTGGATCAATGAATAGTTGTTACTCGATCAATGAATAGTTGTTACTCAATCAATGAATAGTTGTTACTCGATCAATGAATAGTTGTTACTCGATCAATGAATAGTTTTTACTGGATCAATGAATAGTTGTTACTCGATCAATGAATAGTTGTTACTCGATCAATGAATAGTTGTTACTCGACCAATGAATAGTTGTTACTCGATCAATGAATAGTTGTTACTCGATCAATGAATAGTTGTTACTCGATCAATGAATAGTTGTTACTCGATCAATGAATAGTTGTTACTCGATCAATGAATAGTTGTTACTCGACCAATGCATAAATGTTACTCGACCAATGAATAGTTGTTGTACTATGAACAGTTGTTACTCGATGGCTGAATAGTTGTTACTCGTTACTCGATCAATGAATAGTTGTTACTCGATCAATGAATAGTTTTTTACTGGATCAATGAATAGTTGTTACTCGACCAATGAATAGTTGTTGCTCGGTCAATGAATAGTTGTTACTGATCAATATGAATAGTTGTTACTTTCAATCAATGAATAGTTGTTCCTCGATCCAATGAATAGTTGTTACTCAATCAATGAATAGTTGTTACTCGATCAATGAATAGTTGTTACTCGATCAATGAATAGTTGTTACTGGATCAATGAATAGTTGTTACTCGATCAATGAATAGTTGTTACTCGATCAATGAATAGTTGTTACTCGATCAATGAATAGTTGTTACTCGATCAATGAATAGTTTTTACTGGATCAATGAATAGTTGTTACTCGATCAATGAATAGTTTTTACTGGATCAATGAATAGTTGTTACTCGATCAATGAATAGTTGTTACTCGATCAATGAATAGTTGTTACTCGATCAATGAATAGTTGTTACTCGATCAATGAATAGTTGTTACTCGATCAATGAATAGTTTTTACTGGATCAATGAATAGTTGTTACTCGATCAATGAATAGTTGTTACTCGATCAATGAATAGTTGTTACTCGACCAATGAATAGTTGTTACTCGATCAATGAATAGTTGTTACTCGATCAATGAATAGTTGTTACTCGATCAATGAATAGTTGTTACTCGATCAATGAATAGTTGTTACTCGATCAATGAATAGTTGTTACTCGACCAATGCATAAATGTTACTCGACCAATGAATAGTTGTTGTACTATGAACAGTTGTTACTCGATGGCTGAATAGTTGTTACTCGACCAATGAATAGTTGTTACTCGACCAATGAATAGTTGTTGTACTATGAACAGTTGTTTCTCGATGGCTGAATAGTTGTTACTCGACCAATGCATAAATGTTACTCGACCAATGAATAGATGTTACTCGACCAATGAATAGTTGTTGTACTCTGAACAGTTGTTACTCGATGGCTGAATAGTTGTTACTCGATCATTAAATTGTTGTTGTACTATGAACCACTGCTAGTATTGTTGTCCAGTGTGTTGCTCGTTGAATTGTTGTTGGTCGCGTTCTGCCTCCCACTCGCTGTCGATTGGTTGAAAGCTTGCTTGTCCTCGACGCTAATTGGTTAATGGCACGTCCAATCCTGTTATTGTAATGTTCTTACGGAAGGCAGAGAAACCCACTTCATGCTAGCTAACCAGTAACACGGATTAGTTGATTAGTTAGGTCAGCGTAACACAGAATTGGTTGCTATAACTTTACCGGGATTAGATTTTGCCTCGTGTAAACTCGGTCACGTGGTTAGTTAACTCTTTTTCAAGGTGTAGTGTGTTTTTAGGCATTTTATTCTGGTTAACGTGAGGTGGTTCTATTCACCTGGGAGAAAACCTTTGCCATTCTGGATAAAGTATAAGGAAAGAAATGGTTTTGTATCTAGGTATTGTATCGGTATGAAGTATCGCATCGGTATGAAGAAGCGGTATCGGTGGAAAGGGGTATCGGTGCATCCCTACAAAATAAATACAAATTTGCAAATAAAAAAAAATATTTGAAATAAACAAAAAATAAACTAAAAAAAATCGAAATATATTAGATGAATATTATTAAGATCTACATGGATAAATAAATTAGTTAATTATCAAGGAATAAAAATGAGATAAATTAAAATAAAAAATACAAAAATACAATAAACTAAATAAAAAAAATCAATAAATAAAATAATAATAATAAAAATCGTAAAACTATTCTAATTTTTCACTCATTTAGGCAATATTTTTTGTTCGAGATAATATTTAATTTACGAGCAAGAGGAATTCCCTTCTCTACGGTGATAAAGGTCAAACTGAGTTCAATTAGCATTACATTGGCTGGAGGATTTTGTCGTCTGGGTATTTTTTATTTTATTTTGATTCACTTGAGATTCCCCTCCCTCCCATCCCCCAGAGGTAATTATGTACTCTGGGATTTTAACCAAATGGTGATTTTTCCTTCGTTGGGATTTTATGTTGAATTTTATGTAGGGTTTTTTTCGGGAGAATTCTTTGTGGGATTTTTGTTCGGTGGGTTTTTCTCTGTTGGATTTTTTGTCCAGTCTGAGATTTTTTCTGGGATATCCATTTGTAGGGTCGCTGGCAGTATGGGGTGAGTGGCAGTAGAGTGTAATTGGTAGTATGGTGTAACTGAATGGTAGTATGCTTTTGAGAGTTACAAAAGAGCAAAAAAAAAAATCTTTAAACTATTTTGTTGGGCATACAGTCGCTTGTGTTTGTCAAATCTGTGTTTTTATGGTGATTTTTAGTTTGTTTGTTTGTTGGTTTGCTTGTGGGTCAATAGACAGTACAATATTTTGAGTTTTGTATTTAGGTAATATATTGTATTGTTGTTGTTGTTATAACGTATTACTACTTTTTAATAACTAACAACTTCACTAAATACAAAACTACAGTCATCAACACTTAAAAAAAAAGATAATCAAGAAATTTACTCCTTTAACTTGGGAATCATTTGTTAAACGCCTTTCGTTGGGTTTGTTTTTTAATATATTATTCATCACTGCTCTGGAGGATTGTAGGCTAGTCGATCACACCACCAGCATAATGAGCCCTTGTCTTCCTCTTAACACGGGAGACATTATAATTTTTCAACATCAAACTCGCCCACAGCCAGATTAGGAGGCGACACAGGCCTGAGTGATGCACAGCTGTCGACCACACATAAAATAAATTAGTTTCACCTCCGCGTTACCACACTGCTGAGAATGTCCTCCAGTGTGACTTTGTTTCGACCGGGAGCGTGGAGTGAATCTTTTAACACCAGACATCAAACGGAAGAGGAATTTGATCAATGATTTTTAAGTGTGACTCCAAGTATATTCAAGTGTGTCTCCAGGTATATTCAAGTGTGACTCCAGGTATATTCAAGTGTGTCTCCAAGTATATTCAAGTGTGACTCCAGGTATATTCAAGTGTGTCTCCAAGTATATTCAAGTGTGTCTCCAGGTATATTCAAGTGTGTCTCCAGGTATATTCAAGTGTGTCTCCAGGTATATTCAAGCGTGACTCCAGGTATATTCAAGTGTGTCTCCAGGTATATTCAAGTGTGTCTCCAGCTATATTCAAGTGTGACTCCAGGTATATTCAAGTGTGACTCCAGGTATATTCAAGTGTGACTCCAGGTATATTCAAGTGTGACTCCAGGTATATTCAAGTGTGACTCCAGGTATATTCAAGTGTGTCTCCAGGTATATTCAAGTGTGACTCCAGGTATATTCAAGTGTGACTCAGGTATATTCAAGCTCCAGGTATATTCAAGTGTGTCTCAGAACATTAAGTGTGTCTCAGGGTACATTTCAAGAATTGTCTCCCAGGTATATTCAAGTGTGTGTCTTTAGGTATATCCAGTGTGACTCCATGACATATTTCAGTGTGTCTCCAGGCCATAATTTAAGTGTGTCCAGGTGTATTCAAAAGTGTGTGTCTCAGGTATATTCAAGCATGACTCCATGTGTATGTGTTCAAGTGTGTCTCCAGGTATATTCAAGTGTGTCTCCAGGTATATTCAAGTGTGTCTCCAGGTATATTCAAGTGTGTCTCCAGGTATATTCATGTGTGTCTCCAGGTATATTCAAGCGTGTCTCCAGGTATATTCAAGTGTGTCTCCAGGTATATTCAAGTGTGTCTCCAGGTATATTCAAGTGTGTCTCCAGGTATATTCAAGTGTGTCTCCAGGTATATCCAAGAGTACCTCCAGGTATATTCAAGTGTGTCTCCAGGTATATTCAAGTGTGTCTCCAGGTATATTCAAGTGTGTCTCCAGGTATATTCAAGTGTGTCTCCAGGTATATTCAAGTGTGTCTCCAGGTATATTCAAGCGTGTCTCCAGGTATATTCAAGTGTCTCCAGGTATATTCAAGTGTGTCTTCAGGTATATCCAAGAGTGACTCCAGGTATATTCAAGTGTGTCTCCAGGTATATTCAAGCGTGACTCCAGGCATATTCAAGTGTGACTCAGGACACTACAGTCACCAAATCAATACTTATGGAGTAAACATGACACCACAATAAAATAGACCAATAATATCCTGTGTAGTGATGATCAGTATTACTACTACCACCATCATACACACGACTACCACCATCATACACACGACTACCACCATCATACACACGACTACCACCATCATACACACGACTACCACCATCATACACACGACTACCACCATCATACACACGACTACCACCATCATACACACGACTACCACCATCATACACACGACTACCACCATCATACACACGACTACCACCATCATACACACGACTACCACCATCATACACACGACTACCACCATCAGACACACGACCACCACCATCATACACACCACCACCACCATCATACACGACTACCACCATCATACACACGACTACCACCATCATACACCCGACTACCACCATCATACACACGGCTACCACCATAATACCACGACTACCACCATCATACACACACGACTACCACCATCATACACACGACTACCACCATCATCACACACGACTACCACCATCATACACACGACTACCACCATCATACACACGACTACCACCATCATACACACGACCACCACCATCATACACACGACTACCACCATCATTCACACGACTACCACCATCATACACCCGACTACCACCATCAAACACACGACTACCACCATCATCACACACGACTACCACCAACATACATACACGACTACCACCATCATACACACGACTACCACCATCATACACACGATTACCACCATCATACACACGACTACCATCATAAACACGACTACCACCTCATCACACACACGACTACCACCATCATACAACGACTACCACCATCATACACGACTAACACCATCATACACAGACTACCACCATCATCACACGACTACCACCATCATACACACGATTACCACCATCATACACACGATTACCACCATCATACACGACTACCAATCATCAACACACGACTACCACCATTATACACACGACTACCACCATCATACACGACTACCACCATCATACACACGACCACCACCATCATAACACGACTATCACCATCATAAACGACTACCACCATCATACACACGACTACCACCATTATACACACGACTACCACCATGATACACCTGACTACCACCATCATACACGACTACCACCATCATACACACGACCACCACCATCATACACACGACTATCACCATCATAAACACACTACCATCATACACGACTACCACCATCATACACACGACTACCACCATCATAAGCACGACTACCACCTTCATACACACGACTACCACCATCACATACGACTACCACCATCATACACGACTACCACCATCATACACGACTACCACCATCATACACACGACTACCACCATCATACACGACTACACCATCATACCGACTACCATCATACACACGACTACCACCATCATACACGACTACCATCATACACACGACTACCACCATCATACACGACTACCACCATCTACACACGATTACCACCATCTGATTACCACCATCATACCTACCACCATCATACACACGACTACCACCATCATACACACGACTACCACCATCATACACACGATTACCACCATCCCACACACGATTACCACCATCATACCGACTACCACCATCATACAACACGATTACCACCATCATACGATTATCACCATCATACACACACTACCACCATCATACACACGACTACCACCATTATACACACGACTACCACCATCATACACCCGACTACCACCATCATACACTACCACCATCGCCACGACCACCACCATCATCACGACTATCACCATCATAAACACGACTACCACCATCATCGACTACCACCATTATACACGACTACCACCATCATACACCTGACTACCCATCATACACGACTACCACCATCATACACAGGACCACCACCATCCTCACACGACTATCACCATCATAAACACGACTACCACCATCATACACGACCTACCACCATCATACACACGACTACCACCATCACCAGCACGACTACCACCTTCATACACGACTACCATCATACACGACTACCACCATCATACACGACTACCACCATCATACACGACTACCACCATCATACGACTACCACCATCATACACATTACCACCATCATACACGACTACCACCATCATACACACTACCACTGACTACCACCTATACACATTACCACCATCACACCCGACTACCACCATCATACACGACTACCACCATCATACACGACTCCACCAAACCAACGACTACCACCATCATACACACGACTACCACCATCATACACACGATTACCACCATCATACACGATTTCTACCATCATACACACGATTACCACCATCACACACGCTACCACCATCATACACGACTACCACTCCCACTACCATCATACACACGATTACCACCATCATACACACGATTACCACCATCATACAACTACCACCATCATACCACGACTACCACCCTCCTTCACGACTACCACCATCGCACACACGATTACCACCATCATACACACGACTACCACCATCCCACGACTACCACCATCATACGACTACCACCATCATACACGATTACCACCACCATACACGATTACCACCATCACACACGACTACCACCATCATACACACGATTACCACCATCATACACACGACTACCACCTCATACATCACGACTACCACCATCATACACACGACCACCACCATCATACACACGACTACCACCATCATGCCCGACTACCACCATCATACACACGACCACATAATCGCCTTTGTAATATCACCTGTATCTGTAAATATGCAAATTAGTTACAAAGGTGTGTTTACATACTGAGGGCAGAGACTTGTTTATCAAAGGCTCGTATGTTGATTAATTTTTTGTTGATAACGTAAGTAAATATATGTAAGAACTCGTCTGATTGGCTAAGCTTAACCCAAAGGCCAAACGTAGTGCTTAAAGTGGGATTAGAATTACACTGGAATTCTACCTTAACTGAATAGGTTCAATTAGTTGCAGTGACTCCGGAACCTGGACTGTGTTCTTACCGTTACAGCCAATACAGTAGTTAACAGAGATTACCGTTACAGGCTACAGTTAACCGAGACTCCCGTTACAGCCAACAGTTAACAGTGACTACCGTTACAGTCAATACAGTAGTTAACAGAGACTACCGTTACAGCCAACAGTAAACAGAGACTTTCCTTACAGCCAACAGTTAACAGACACTCTCGTTACAGTTAACAGAAACTCCACTTACAGCCAACAGTTAAGAGATTACCGTAACGGCTCACTTAAAAGACACTTCCGTTACAGCCAACAGTTAACAAACTCCCGTTACACCCAACAGACAAGAGACTACCGTTACACCCAACAGTTAACAGAGAAATATATTTATTTACACCTGACCACACACGGTTTAATGTCTTCTACACCTGACTGTACATACCATTATTCAGGACTGGTCGGAGAAACACAAACCTCGCATACCTGCCTCCACAAGCTTGATTTTGTTATGGTAATTAGGGTTCCTGTAATCAGTCAAACTACAGGTGAATGTCAGAGTGTGTGTGTTTTTAAGTCAAGGTAAATTAAGTTTTCTTTGTTAAAATGTTGTAGCGAATTCACGTTGGTCCGTGTGGTTTAGTTTAACTCGAGTTCGTTGGATTTTGCCTAGCGCTGTGATCAGTTACCATGGGACAATTTCCTGACCAAACTTCTTCCACGTCGACAACAGGCAACGGATCCAGCTGGTTACCGGGAAATAGTATACACACACTCACACATACACACACACACACACACACACACACATACACACACACACACACACACACACACACACACACACACATACACACACACACACACACATACACACACACACACACACACACACACACACACACACATACTATAGACCACAAACTGGACTGGAAGCCCTGTAAACAACACAATCAAGGCAGCCTCGTACCGACTCTACGCTACGACGACTCAGGTCACTTGGGGCACCCATGCAGAGCTGAGGACTATCTACAACGCCTTTATTCTCCCCCAAACTAACGTATACGTCACCAGCCTGGTCGTCTTCTCTCAACTCAACCCAACAATGTCAGCTAGAAGGTACAGAAGGGCCTGCAGAATCATGCTCGGCGCAGACTACTCGGGCTACAACAACACTCTCTCCACCCTGGAAATGCCATCCCTCAGTGACCTCCACCACCACGCACTAGAAGGATTTGGCAGTGGGCTACTGCACAATCCTCGTTATCGCCACCTACTGCCACCCGCAGTCCACCACTACAACAAAATTCAGCCCATAAGAGCCCGCACTGGTAGATATAAGAACGGCACCATCCCATCTATTGTTAAAATAATAAACAACTCCTGATTTATGTATTGTACAGCCCTGTAGATGTATTGAATGTATATCATTATGTCTAAATCACATGTAAGTTTGTAATTTTTCCATGCAACTCTATTAATAAACCGTTTATTATTATTATTATTATTATTATTATTATTATTATTATTATAATATTATTATTATTATTATTATTATTATTATTATCATTATTCTTATTATTATTATTATTATTATTACACACACACACACACACACACACACACACACACACTACATCCTTGACCACCGAAGGGTCAAGCCGTACCTGGCGCTCCTCTCCCGGAGCAGCCAGTCAACTATTAGGTTGGCCCATACCAACCCCTCCCCTGACCCTCTCCCCACCGGAATATCAACAAGTTCTCGCCAGAAGTTACAATTTCATTTAGGAAAGGAACGGAACCATTGTTAAACAGAGGTGAACAGTGGTGAACAGTGCTTAAGTCAGTGAGAACAACTCAACAGTAACAGTCACCCAAGTTAACCTTCACACAGTGAGGTCCCAGGTACCAGTGATAACGGCCGCGAGACCCAACAACAACCACCGATGTGTTAATCGTCTACGATAGGAAGGCCTGGGACCAAACCTCACTCATATAACACCATCCGTGAGAAATTACTACACCACATGTCCCTCATAACACCATAGTGATGGAATTACTACACCACGTCAAGTCCCTCATCACACCATCTGTGAGGGAATTACAACACCACGTGATACCCCTCATAACACCATCTGTGAGGTAATTACTACACCACGTAGGTCCTCATAACACCATCTGAGGGAATTACTACACCACGTGGTCCTCATAACACCATCTGCGAGGAATTACTACCACGCCAGGTCCCATAACACCATCTGAGACTACTACCACGTGAGTTCCTCCTAACACCATCTGGGAGAGTTACTACACTACGAGTGTGCTGTTCAACACCTACATTAATCTGTATGTTCACTGTATGTTTCCTTTACCTTTCTCTAATAGGCTTTGTTAAACCACCAATGTATGTAATAAGTCATTTATGTCCAATGTATATTTTTCAGCCTTCGGGCTGCAGAATTGTTTTTTTTTTCAATAAACCGTTAATTATTATTATTATTATTATTATTATAGACAAGACTTCATTGCTTGTGGGGAAAGTGGGTGACAAATGTGTGAGGAAGGTGGGTGACAAAGGTATGAGGAAGGTGGGTGACAAAGGTATGAGGAAGGTGGGTGACAAAGGTATGAGGAAGGTGGGTGACAAAGGTATGAGGAAGGTGGGTGACAAAGGTATGGGGAAGGTGGGTGACAAGAGGTATGAGGAAGGTGGGTGACAGAGGTATGAGGAAGGTGGGTGACAAAGGTATGGGAAGGTGGGTGACAGAGGTATGAGGAAGGTGGGTGACAAAGGTATGAGAAGGTGGGTGACAGAGGTATGAGAGGTGGGTGACAGAGGTATGGGAAGGTGGGTGACAGAGGTATGGGAAGGTGGTGACAGAGTATAGGAAGGTGGGTGACAGAGGTGAGGAAGGTGGTGACAAGGTATGGGAAGGTGGGTGACGAAGATGAGGAGGTGGGTGACAAAGGTATGAGAGAGGTGGGTGACAGAGGTAGGAAGGTGGGTGACAGAGGTATGAGGAAGGTGGGTGACAAAGGTATGAGGAAGGTGGGTGACAAAGGTATGAGGAAGGTGGGTGACAAAGGTATGGGGAAGGTGGGTGACAAAGGTATGAAGGAAATGGGTGACAAAGGTATGAAGGAAATGGGTGACAAAGGTATGAGAAAGGTGTATGTATTCATGACCCACAACACAACACATCTAATGGAATAAATTAAAGTAATATTCAGTATACCGAGAGGATGAATTTCACCCACATTAAATAGTAAAATCAATTCCTACTACAGAACTACAGTTAAGTATCTTCAACAATAACCTACAATATATATTATACCTGTATCTATATACCCCTTATATATTTCCATAGTTTAGGGGATAGAAGCTATAACAATAAAAATACAAATTATTTTTCATTTAAAGTTTGTAATGTTGGTTGAGAATGTTACGTCTCCATGTTCTATACTTCTGGATATAAAGGATTCAAGACGTCATCATTACAAACATGAATAAATATCAACAGTAGAATCCTTGGGGTCTGTGATATGACTGTGTGTGATAATTTACAGGTAGGATAATACACACAGGTGAGTTAAAGCTCTCAGGTATATTAATTATTACCATTTTTGTTATTATTATTGATATTCTGGTTATTATTATTATTGTTATTATTATTAATATTGTTGCTATTATTATCATCATTATCGCCATCATCATCATCATCATCATCATCTTCACTATCATTATTATTATTATTATAGACTGAAAATATAACTAAATAATAATTCTAACCTAACCTAACCATTTCCTTGCTTCTGTGGCCACGTGTTATGTTCCAATTGGGTATTTCAGGGAACAGACTCTCTAATAACGTCGATAAATATAAAGATGAGGTTAGGTTAGGTTAGGTTACGTTACGCCCAGAAGGACCTTAAACCAGATACAAAAGACTTATGCCCAATAACGTTTATAACAATAACGTCTTTACCTTAATGTTAAAATAATAAATAAAATAAAAATTACATCATTATTAACTGTGATCATTAACTCATTTATAATACAGGGTGTCCATAAGTAATTACCCTGAATAAAGCATGATCTACCACTGTTCTTAGGGTAATCATTTATGGACACCCTGTACTAGTATTTCCAAAGATGGCATAAATTGTCATAGATTCATTGTATAGATTTGTCTTAACAATCGTGATAAGAGAATGCATCTGGCTAAGGGAGCAGTCTTGTGCCCTGACATCAGAAGACTACACCACCGCTACCATCTTCGTGTCGTAGAGTAAATGTATTCGATTAAAGTATTCTTAACGCATAACTCAGGGGAAGTAATTGACGTAAGAATCATTAAGAAGGTATAACCAAGGCAGATCAAATATGCTAGATTTATTCGACTTTGAGGTATGGAGTGTTCCTAGTCTGTGTTCCTCCTAGTGTGTTCCTCCTAGTTTTATTGTGTGTCCCTCCTAGTGTGTGTTCCTCTAGTTTGTGTGTTCCTCCTAGTGTGTGTGTGTTCCTCTCCTAGTGTGTGTGTTTCTCCCCTAGTGTGTGTGTGTGTTCCTCTAGTTTGTGTGTTCCTCCTAGTGTGTGTGTGTGTGTGTGTTAGTCCATGTCTGTGTTCCTCTAGTCTGTGTGTGTGTGTTCCTCCTGGTGTGTGTGTGTGTGTGTGTGTGTGTGTGTTCCTCCTAGTCTGTGTGTGTGTGTTCCTCCTGGTGTGTGTGCGTGTGTGTGTGTTCCTCCTAGTCTGTGTTCCTCCTAGTGTGTGTGTGTGTGTGTGTTTCCTCCATGTCTGTGTTCCTCCTAGTGTGTGTGTGTGTGTTCTTTCATGTCTGTGTTTCTCCTGTGTGTGTGTGTGTTCCTCTAGTGTGTGTGTGTTCCTCCAAATGTGTGTGTGTTCCTCCTAGTGTTTGTTCCTCCTAGTGTGTGTGTGTGTGTAAGTGTTCCTCCTAGTGTGTGTTCCTCTAGTGTGTGTTCCTCTAGTGTATGTTCCTCCCTAGCGTGTGTGTTCTCCTAGTGTGTGTGTTCCTCTAGTGAGTGTGTGTTTCCTCCTAGTGAGTGTGTTTCCTCCAAATTGTGTGTGTGTTCCTCCTAGTGTTTGTGTTCTCCTAGTGTTCCTCTAGTGTGTGTTCCTCCTAGTGTGTGTTCCTCTAGTGTGTGTTCCTCCTAGCGTGTGTGTTCCTCCCTAGTGTGTGTGTGTTCCTCCTATGCGTGTGTGTTCCTCTAGTAGTGTGTGTTCTCCTACGTGTGTGTTCCTCTAGTGTGTGTTTTCCTAGTGTGTGTGTGTTCCTCTAGTGTGTGTGTGTTCCTCCTAGTGTGTGTGTGTTCCTCCTAATGCGTGTGTGTGTTCCTCTAGTGTGTGTTTCTCCCTAGTGTCTGTGTGTTCCTCCTAGTGTGTGTGTGTGTTTCCTCCTAGTGTGTTTCTCCCTAGTGTGTGTGTGTTCCTCCTAATGCGTGTGTGTTTCCTCCTAGTGTGTGTTTCTCTAGTGTGTTTCTCCTAGTGTCTGTGTGTTCCTCCTAGTGTGTGTGTGTTCCTCCTAATGCTGCGTGTGTGTGTTTCCTCTAGTGTGTGTTTCTCCTAGTGTCTGTGTGTTCCTCCTAGTGTGTGTGTGTGTGTTTCCTCCTAGTGTGTGTGTGTGTTCCTCCTAGTGTGTTTCTCTAGTGTGTTTCTCTAGTGTGTGTGTGTTTCTCCTAGTGTCTGTGTTTTCCTCTAGTGTGTGTGTGTTTCCTCCTAGTGTGTGTGTGTGTGTTCCTCCTAGTGTGTGTGTGTTCCTCCTAATGCGTGTGTGTGTTTCCTCCTAGTGCGTGTGTGTTTCCTCCTAGTGAGTGTGTGTTCCGACTAGCGTGTGTGTTCCTCTAGTGTGTCTGTGTTCCTCCCTAGTGTGTGTGTTCCTCCTAGTGTGTGTGTGTTCCTCCTAGTGTGTGTGTGTGTGTTCCTCCCTAGTGTGTGTGTGTTCCTCTAATGCGTGTGTGTGTGTTCCTCCCTAGTGTGTGTGGTCCTCCTAGTGTGTCTGTGTTCTCCTAGTGTCTGTGTGTTCCTCCTAGTGTGTGTTCCTCCTAGTGCGTGTGTTCCTCCTAGTGTGTTTTCCCCCTGTGTGTGTGTGTTCCTCCTAGTGTGTGTGTGTTTCCTCCTAGTGTGTGTGTGTGTTTCTCCTAGTGTCTGTGTGTTCCTCCTAGTGTGTGTGTGTGTGTTCCTCCTAGTGTGTGTGTGTGTTCCTCTATGCGTGTGTGTGTGTTCCTCCCTAGTGTGTGTGTGTGTTCCTCCTAGTGTGTGTGTGTTCTTCCCTAATGTGTGTGTGTGTGTTCTTCCCTAATGTGTGTGTGTGTGTGTGTGTTCCTCCTAGTGTGTGTGTTCTTCCTAGTGTGTGTGTGTTCCTCCTAGTGTGTGTGTGTTCTCTCTAGTGTGTGTGTGTGTGTTCCTCCTAGTGTGTGTGTGTTCCTCCCTAGTGTGTGTGTTCCTCCTAGTGTGTGTGTGTTCCTCTAGTGTGTGTGTGTGTGTTCCTCTAGTGTGTGTGTGTGTGTTCCTCCTAGTGTGTGTGTTCCTCCTAGTGTGTGTGTGTTCCTCCTGTGTGTGTGTGTGTGTTCCTCCTAGTGTGTGTGTGTGTTCCTCCTAGTGTGTGTGTGTTCCTCCCCTAGTGTGTGTGTTCCTCCTATTGTGTGAGTGTTCCTCCTAGTGTGTGTGTTCCTCCTAGTGTCTGTGTTCCTCCTAGTGTGTGTGTGTGTTCCTCCTAGTGTGTGTGTGATCCTCCTAGTGTGTCTGTGTTCCTCCTAGTGTGCGTGTGTTCCTCCTAGTGTGTGTTCCTCCTAGTGCGTGTGTTTCCTCCTAGTGTGTGTTTTTCCTCCTAGTGTGTGTGTGTTCCTCCTAGTGTGTGTGTGTTCCTCCTAGTGTGTGTGTGTTTCCTCCTAGTGAGTGTGTGTTCTCTAGTGTGCGTGTGTTCCTCATGGTGTGTGTGTTCCTCCTAGTGAGTGTGTGTTTCTCTTAGTGTGCGTGTGTTCCTCCTAGTGTGTTTGTTCCTCCTAGTGTGTGTGTTTCCTCTAGTGTGTGTGTGTTCCTCCTAGTGTGTGTGTGTTCCTCCCTAGTGTGTGTGTGTCCTCCTAGTGTGTCGTTCCTCCCTAGTGTGCGTGTGTTCCTCCTAGTGTGTGTGTTCCTCCCAGTGTGTGTGTTCCTCCTAGTGTGTTTTCCTCCCTAGTGTGTGTGTTCCTCTAGTGTGTGTGTGTTCCTCCCTAGTGTGTGTGTGTTTCTCTGTAGTGTGTGTTTCCTCCTAGTGTGCGTGTGTTCCTCCTGTGTGTGTGTGTTCCTCCAGTGTGTGTGTTCCTCTAGTGTGTGTGTTTTCCTCCTAGTGTGTTTGTTCCTCCTAGTGTGTGTGTTTCCTCTAGTGTGTGTGTGTGTGTTCCTCCCTAGTGTGTGTGTGTGTTCCTCTAGTGTGTGTGTGTGTTCCTCTTAGTGTGTGTGTTCCTCTTAGTGTGTGTGTGTGTTCCTCCTAGTGTGTGTGTGTTCCTCCTAGTGTGTGTGTGTGGCTCCTAGTGTGTGTGTGTGTGTTCTTCCAATGTGTGTGTGTGTGTGTGTTCTTCCAATGTGTGTGTGTGTGTGTGTGTGTGTTCCTCCTAGTGTGTGTGTTCCTCCTAGTGTGTGTGTGTTCCTCCTAGTGTGTGTGTGTGGCTCCTAGTGTGTGTGTGTTCTCTTAGTGTGTGTGTGTTCCTCCTAGTGTGTGTTTCCTCCAGTGTGTGTGTGTTCCTCCTAGTGTGTGTGTGTGTGTCTTCTTAGTGTGTGTGTTCTCTTAGTGTGTGTGTGTGTGTTCCTCCTAGTGTGTGTGTGTTCCTCCTAGTGTGTGTGTGTGTTCCTCCTAGTGTGTGTGTGTTCCTCCTAGTGTGTGTGTGTTCCTCCTAGTGTGTATATGTTCCTCCTAGTGTGTGTGTGTGTGTTCCTCTTAGTGTGTAAAAAGGTTCTAGTGTGTGTGTTCCTCCTAGTGTGTGTGTTCCTGGGATATGTCTGCTCAGTGGCTCACCCCTCAGGTCGGCCACCAGAGATCAAAAGTGCTTCGCTCACAGATCCCGAGTTTATGTTTTTTCGAGTTTATTTATTTTTGTTATTGTCCTTTTGTATAGAAATGTGTAAAATATAGTAAATCGGCTACAAACATTATATTCGGAAGGACAGAAAGCGTCCCAAAGTATATATGAGGAAAATCAATCCTCGAGCAAACTGACAAAAATCTTGAGTAAAATGAAAGTTAGAGTAATTGTTTTTTTTTAACTTAGTAAAGTAATGGAAAATACCATTAGGTATGATGAAGGTAACTGAAGAACACGAGAGAAAAATACCTTAGAAACTTTGCTAAGAATAATAATAAATTTGTTCTCATATTTGCATTATTTTGTCTAACAACTTTGTATCTTGTAAAGTTTCTTGCATATTTTGGCGAGAATTTTACAATTTTGCGAATTTACAATGTGAGCAACAAATCTGACGGACGAGACCAACAAAAGATGTTTCTCGTGGACGGTAAAGAAACAAATTCTGTTTCCATTTACAATTCTTACAAACAATTGCAAAGAATCAAGGTTTCTTAGGAGTAAAGCTAAACTAAGGTTCTTCCTTATGCAAATCTGAAAAACTTTTGTGAAATAACAATTTTGACATTGTTTGGATTTAGTTATTCGACTACTTTACAGGCGAGCTGGTGGAGTATTTTTTTTTCCATTTTAGAATTTTACAGATGGAATTTTATTCAGTGGAATGTTGACCGTGTAAACCCTTGTGTTTCCTTATCTCCCCCTTCCTCTCCACCCCCTTCTCCCTCACTTTCTCTCTCTCCCTCCATCCCTCTCCTCTCCCTTACTCTATTCTCCCTTTCCCTACCATCCACTTCCCTCTCCTTCCTTTACTCTATTCTCCCTTACCCTCCCATCCACTTCCCTCTCCTTCTTTACTCATTCTCCTTACCCTCCCATCTCTCCCTCCTCTTCCTCTTATTCTCCCTTACCCTCCCTCCCTCTCCTTCTCTCTCTACTCTATTCCCACCCTCCCATCCACTTCCCTCCTTCTCTTACCTATTCTCCCTTACCCTCCCCCTCCCTCCTTCTTCACTCTATTCTCCTCACTCCATCCACTTCCTCTCCTTCTCTTACTCTATTCTCCTTACCCTCCATCCACCTCTCCTTCCTTTACTCTATGTCTACCCTCCCTCTCCTTCCTTTACTCTATTCTCCCTTACCCTCCTTCCCTCTCACTTAGGATAAACCCTCTCCGTGGCTTCCCTGCTCCACACAGCCAATCTTTATACCCACAACCTCCTTCCTCCTTTAAGGTGATTGACGTCACCAGGTGGCTCTCACAACACCTGTCTCTGTAGCTCAATAAATAGCCAAGCTTTATTTATTTTTTTCTTACGTAGCTGTTTGATTTTACTATGAATCATAATTTATTTCGATATCTAATTAAGCTTTATTCATAAGAGCTTATACACATTACATTGTATGGGGTGCTGAAGAGCTTTGTATAACACATTATAAGATTTTGTTAATTTAAGTTCCTAACAAGTGCAGTAATAACAGTTAAAACAGTAGCGCAGCACAACAAACAGCGGAGCGAGACAACAGCGCGGAAGAGCAAGTGCGCGCAAGTTGTGTGTGAGAGTGTGCATGTGGCTGGGAAAAGGCAGGGTAGGAGTGAGGTACAGTCGCGTCTAGCAGGTCGGCCCGCGCACACCCGCTCCCTCGCTCCAACCACCTCACTCACTCACTCGCTCACTCCACCCATTACTCCGCGCGCGCTCCAAGTGACACCCTGATACCACACGCGGGATTTATTATTTCATGAAACAATCAATGAGGATTTTTATTTCAAACAGAGACTATAATATAGAGGATGAAAGAAAAAAGTTTATAAAGTTGTCTCTTTTTTTATAGACAAAGAAAGAGAGAGGGCGAGAGAGAAAGAGAGAAAAAGTTTGAGATTATTGAGGCCTCTTGGAGCACGTGGCCAGGCGGTGTGGTGGACGGCAGCGGTGGCGGACATGGAGGGCAGTGACTGACGAACTCAAACAAAACAAAAACAAAAATAAAAGATCTTCCTCACAGACAAAGTAAACATGTCGCTTTACTGGTGATAAAAACAGAAAATAATAAATAAATATACGGTGAATTAAAAAAAAAATAATTACCATAGAACAAATTACTGTAATATTGTGAGAAAAAAAATATATAGATCAAATTAGATAAACGGATCAATAAGTTTAATTTTTTTCCTCAGTACATAACAAGACAATATAATTTTCAGTGGATATAAACATGAAGTCCACGTAATATATAACTAATGACTAAACAAAAATACCTGTACAATTAGGTGATTAACGTGTGTAGAGACGTAAACAACCATCAAGACACGTCAAGTGATCAAAACAAGAAAGACAATTGTGTTTACGTAATTAACCCACGTCACCTGGATCAACACGACTGTACAGGTAAGATTAATACAACTGTAATGCCACTGATAGCTCTCGTGTGTGTGTGTGTGTGTGTGTGTGTGTGTGTGCGTGTGTGTGTGTGTGTGTGTGTGTAGAGAATGATTGTACAATAAAATGAAGAATATTATAGGTAAAATGTATAACTGAAGTGTATCATAACAATTCTCTTACATATTATACAAGTGCTGTCCGTCACCCAACAACCATTTATGTGTTTTCTCTCGCTCTAATTAATCAGGTATTCAACCACTTTTTCATTAACTCACCTAGAAAACGTCACGCGTCAACAACTCCCCAAGTATTCACTCACTCTAAAATGCTTGGCAGGAGTCACTGCTAATCGCCTGAATTTAGTACAGTTGCCCAAAAAACTTGTGGACGCCGCTTAGAAAACCTAATTTTTACATCCTTCTTGTTAAAACTTGTAATTACTCTCACAAGTTTTTTTCTTTTATATATCCACAATTACGTTGCATTCATGACTGCGAGGAGGTCGTTATCTTCTTTTTAGTTAGTTGTTAAAAAATGTCGCTAACTACTCGAGCTATTACCAACTTGTTAGTGTTGCAGTCATCATGAAGTGCCACGCCTCCAGGTTACAAGATTTGGAAGTTTGTTCAGAAACCTCAACACAAGTAAAGACTGTAGCGTAGATACAGAAGAAAGACACAGCACTGTAGATACTGTATATATCTAGTAAGGCAGCAGCAGCAGCAGCAGCAGCAGCAGCAGCAGCAGCAGCTATCTTGATTGATAAACTTTCATTCTCGAGTCGTGCCTGAGTTGGAGCGTGTAATTGGTCTCTCGTCCCGCCCGGGAGTTCCTCAGTCTTGTCAAATGACACTTTCACATATTTCACGTGCGTAATTTGGCTATTAGAAGTCTATTGATTGCAACGGATTGCCCGAGGCTCAAAGAGCCCTTTAATGATCAATTCTTAATTACCTCTACAAGTGAAACTCTGTATGTAGAGTACAAGTAACAGTGACAGGGTCTGAGCCTTATTTAGTTACTGTTTGACATTTTTACGCCACAGAGATTACCAATAACCTGAGGTGTGTGCAGGTGCGAGAGGCGAATTAAGTGGTCCTTGTGGTGACTAGGATATGCACATTAGCTGCACATTAGATAAGGTGTTCCGTTGTTTCCCTTTTCCCGTGTGATTTTATCAAGATTTATCTTATCCACGTTTACATTGTGGATCTACATGATATATATATATATATATATATATATATATATATATATATATATATATATATATATATATATATATATATATATGTATATATAAATAAATATATACATATATATATATATATATATATATATATATATATATATATATATATATATATATATATATATATATATATACTGTATATATATATATGCATGCTGATAACCACAAGAAAAACAAGAAAACACGAAGTTCCCAAGCGAGTGTCCCATTTATATAATAAAAACATCTGTCAGTGTTTACATAAGTCTTCCCAACTTTGCTCTATTTAACCTTAGTATACAACAATACAAAGAGACAGTGAGGCGAACAGCTCACAATTACTGAACTAACAAAATAAAGTTTCAAGCGTAAGGTAATAACTGCGACCTGTACACAATAAGCCTGTAACAGCGTCCTCAGGTGAGTGCTCCTGACCCGGCCACCACACCTGGTCACTCTCCAGAACCAAGAAGTGGTTTTAACTCCGATAAGTTCAACTCAGTGACCAACCACAGTATAGTCATCCAGCACTAAGTCAACAGTCAACTACCCACCTGCACCTCAAACACACCTACTGTACCTTGAGCGCGTGATAAAAGCTTTACTGGGTGTTATCCAGTCGTATACCACCAAGAGACACAGAGGAAGGTGTTCAAGCACTTCATAAACACTCATTCAAGAAGTAAGTGGACAACACACAGGTCTAGCCAGGACACGTCTACAGGCTGGAGGGTAAGTTAGATGAGGTTAACAAAAGTCAGGTCTACAATTCCTTTATCATCACCAGTTCATTAATCTTCTTACCCACGTCATTAGGGTTCATGCTTCAACTCACTAGAGACACGAGAGAAAAAAATCTCCACCCCAATTTATACTCAAGTTACGATTTCCTTCACTAATTTCTCCCCAAACTGATCCAATCGAATCTTAAATACTCAAACAGTTACATCAAATTATTGCTAACTATCTTACCTGGAGAGACCTGTGTGAAATTATCATACACATAGCCGCAAAGGAAAATTATCAACGAAGGTAATCTGTCATAACACATACATTATTTTTAACCCCCCCTTAATTTTTTTTCTTTTATATATACACGTAACTACATAACAATAACCTTTACAGAGGACCTTAACAAATAGCAAGTTATCATTTTGTGTGTTAATAGTGCAAAATACGACCTTGAGACTACACGTACTCCTGAACCACAATCAATCAAACTGTGTAAAACTGTGTAAAAAAAAACAAAGCAAAGAAAGCAAAACAAAAAACAATACCACATTATATTATTTTTTTTAGCTGTTGTTTATCGTTGACGTAATTATTGCTTAAGTCAGTTCTCTTGTTTAGTTGAATTTGTTTAGAGGATAACGATTGGTTCTTCTCTCTTGTGTTGATGTGTAATCTTTTCCTAGATGCTCTCTCTCTCTCTCTCTCTCTCTCTCTCTCTCCCCCACATAATCTCACCCTCTCTCTCTCCACATATTCTCCTTCACTACAACACGTTCTACCTTCACTCACTCCCATGTACTCTGTCACTCCCCATATACTCCACTCCCCACACACTCTTATCACACCCTCCAATGTACTTTCCCACTCCACTACCTCCCTCACTCCCACGTACTCCACTCCCTCACTCCGTCCCATGTACTCCCACCATCCTCCCGTCACCGTGTACAAGATATATGAACATTGGACCATCTTACACCGCTAACAACCTAACCTAACCCTAAAGGTGACTCTTCATCACAACACACGGGGCGACTCGGAGTAAACCTGGCCCGGTTCATTTGCATATTTTAGCATATCTGGACGAATACTTTAGCGAGTACATTTACCTCTCTCTCTCTCTCTCTCTCTCTCAGTGAACTAATATAACAATTGATAAGTTAAAGGCGAGTCATTAGTTATTTACATTAAATCCCTCTCTACCTTGATTTTAAACGGTAAAAAAAGGTGTATACAATAGTAATAATAATAATAATAATAATAATAATAATAATAATAATAATAATAATAATAATTATAATAATAAAAAACTATATTTCAGAGTTAGCTTCACAGATAACACAACACACTACAACTACTACTTTGCTGTCACTCGGTATCAAGTATGACGATCATCCAGCTATGATACAATGGTATGAGTTATTAGGGATGTCACCTACATTGGTGAGTTTTGAGGTGACTAAAGAGGCCGATACGGGACCGGTAGAGTCGTTCACAGATGTTGCACCTGTGGAGGGCTCCATCTACTGCGGGAGGGGCGGTGGCGCTTGTCTGCCTCGGTTTGGAGTCGGGCTAACTCGAAAGCATTGACACCTTCTCGTGCGGTGCTCCTCCAACCGTTACGATGTGGAGTAATCGTCTTTTCTGTTGCCCGCCGGCGTTACGTTTACTATTCGTCAGGTGACTCTAAAGTAGCTGCTTTGGCAGTCTACTGTCGTCCATGCAGGTAACATGGCCAGTCCAGCGTAGTTGTTCATAGGTAAGGGTAGCCTCGATGCTCCTACAGTTGGTGTCAGCAAGAATACTGCCATTTGTTCTCTTGTCTTCCCAGCGAACTTGGAGGATGGAACGTAGACTACGTTGGTGAAAGTTTTCAAGTGCCTTGAGGGGCCTCCTGTATGTGACCCATGTCTCGCTGCCATATAGCAGGGTCGGGAGGACCACTGCTCGATATACGTGTAACTTTGTAGATAATTTCAGCTCCTTACAGCTGAAGACACGGTTTCAGAGTTTGCCAAAGGCTTGAGATGCACATCTGATCCGATGCTGAACCTCTTCATCGATGTCTGCACAACACAGCAACACAACACAACACAGCCCAACACAACACAACACAGCACAACACAGTACAGCACAGCACAACTCAGCACAACACCAGGAGTGACACATCTCCACCTGATACATAAATAAAACACATAATACCTGTGACACCATGATACCACCTGTCCTCGCGGGTATTATTGCTCATAACCACCTGAGATAACACCTGCCGCCAGATAATGACTAATAACCACACCCCTGTATCCTGGGTTGGGTTGGGTTGGGTTGGGTTGGGTTGGGTTGGGTTGGGTTGGGTTGGGTTAGGATGGCACTGAGGACATTGTGTAATACTTTACATGATGTTGAAAGTCACGATAGCTCTAACGTCCCATATCAGTAAAAAAAAATACGAGGAAATTTCACCTACGACTCTGTATCATCCTGTACACTACACGTCTCTTCATATACCATCCTGAAATACCACATTGTTGACAGTGAAGAGACTGACCTCACTTGACCTTCACTTATCCACTAAAAGATGCGTGGATACTCTGTTATTTAGCCAAAGGTCACCCCGATACTGAGTTACTAACAATTTCCGAATGTTCAAAAGACCTTCAGGTTGATATCTTCGGTACAGTGAAGGAATTTATACAGATACTTTTGCTTTAAATTTCCTAAACTGATTACTAATATGTTCCTTATCTCACCTGGTGATAGTAGTAACATGAACCCATATAGGTAGGTGAGAAAAATGTATCAGACAAGGTAGAATGTACACATGTAAGACTGAGGCAATTAGTTGGAATAATCACGTATTAACTCTTGAAAAAATACTCCCATGTATTAATTACCTGCTAGGAACACTCACCTGAAGAGGGGGGGGGGAATCAACACCTATCATCAACACAGGTAAAGTCATTGACAGGTGTGTGTAGAATATAGTTCAGAAGATCAGAGATAACTAGCGTAGGTTCCAACCGTTATCTGCGATTAAGATAACACCTCGGAATATATTAGCGAGAGATATACTATAATTTACACTATATAACGCTAATATATCACAAGTTACAAATTCTCGACCACTTCAAAAACCCAGAATCACAATACAGTCTTATTTATCTTACAGAAGTTCACGTAATTATTATTAAGGTTAAATTTTATATAAGGAACCAGTAAGCCAGAAAATATTTATCTGATATTTTAATTTTGACTTTTCTATAAAAAATCTGAATTGAACTTAAGTCGGAAAAAATAGCCCAGTTTGGCCATAATGTAGCCGAGGTCTGATGTATCCTAACGTTAAAATAATAATCTTCGAGCTAAAAGAAATGACGCTCTTGTTTTTGTGTTTGTTTTATTGTTGTTATGGTTGTTTTTTTTGTATGTTTTAATGCGTCAACAACCAAGGTCTTAATCACGTGCACCGAGTCAACTGAAACACCAGACACAATCCTCAGGCGTTGATGTTATAATGAATTACTGCACTACAAACAACTAGTCTTAAAGTGGCTAAAGAGTTCAGTAAATACTACATAGATATATAAACAGATTAGTAATATTATGTGAGATGGAGCTTCTTGTGTGTTTGTGTTTCATTGAGGAAAAACATAAATGAACTGAACACTTTCCCGTAACAGTTCAGAGTTTTGTAGGGATTAAGTCTCTAAAAAAGGCAAAAGACAACAACAACAGCAAATATTTACGAAAAGGTAGCTCAGGTTTCGTTAAGTTACGATACATTACGTTAGCTCAGGTTTCGTTAAGTTACGATACATTACGTTAGCTCAGGTTTCGTTAAGTTACGATACATTACGTTAGCTCAGGTTTCGTTAAGTTACGATACATTACGTTAGCTCAGGTTTCGTTAAGTTACGATACATTACGTTAACTCAAGTTTCGTTAAGTTACATTACGTTAGCTCAGGTTTCGTTAAGTTATGATACTTTAAGTTAGCTCAAGTTTCGTTAAGTTATGATACATTACGATAGCTCAAGTTTCGTTAAGTTATGATACATTACGTTAGCTCAAGTTTCGTTAAGTTATGATACATTACGTTAACTCAAGTTTCGTTAAGTTACGATACATTACGTTAGCTCAAGTTTCGTTAAGTTATGATACATTACGTTAGCTCAAGTTTCGTTAAGTTATGATACATTACGTTAGCTCAAGCTTCGTTAAGTTATGATACATTACGTTAGCTCAAGTTTCGTTAAGTTATGATACATTACGTTAGCTCAAGCTTCGTTAAGTTCGTTAAGTTACATGATACATGTTAGCTCAGGCTTCGTTAGCTCAGGTTTCGTTAAGTTGATACACGTTCGTTACGGGATACAGTTACGATACATTACGTTAGCTCAAGTTTCGTTAAGTTATGATACATTACGTTAGCTCAAGTTTCGTTAAGTTATGATACATTACGTTAGCTCAAGTTTCGTTAAGTTATGATACATTACGTTAGCTCAGGTTTCGTTAAGTTACGATACATTACGTTAGCTCAAGTTTCGTTAAGTTACGATACATTACGTTAGCTCAGGTTTCGTTAAGTTACGATACATTACGTTAGCTCAAGTTTCGTTAAGTTACGATACATTACGTTAGCTCAAGTTTCGTTAAGTTATGATACATTACGTTAGCTCAAGTTTCGTTAAGTTATGATACATTACGTTAGCTCAGGTTTCGTTAAGTTACGATACATTACGTTAGCTCAGGTTTCGTTAAGTTACGATATATTACGTTAGCTCAGGTTTCGTTAAGTTACGATAAATTACCTTAGCTCAAGTTTCGTTAAGTTACGATACATTACGTTAGCTCAGGTTTCGTTAAGTTATGATACATTACGTTAGCTCAAGTTTCGTTAAGTTACGATACATTACGTTAGCTCAGATTTCGTTAAGTTACGATAAATTGCCTTAGTTCAAGTTTCGTTAAGTTACGATACATTACGTTAGCTTAAGTTTCATTAAGTAAAACTAAATAAATTTAACTTAGATGAAGTCACGCTAATCGAGGATAGATAAGTTAGATCAGTGTTAAAAGTGCCTAAAGTTAGCCCCAAGTTCTAAATAAGGACACGCTAACTTAAGTTCATTCCATCTCACCACAAACCTACTGATGTGTTCAGCCTTCCAGTACAGACATGACACAAGATGCTGGGGGGGGGGGAGGGTGGGAAGAGGGGGGAAGGGGGAATAGGAGGGGGGCGGGGGGGACGAGGAGGGGGCAAATCAGAACCAGAGTGGTCAGCAATAACAGCCGCTTGTGCTGTACTAGTCTTTAAGTTATCATGCTTGCTGTGTGGTGCTGTTGCCGGAGATAGTGACTGTGTGTGTTAGGGGATATCACAGCCAGCAGGGAGGTGTAAACATGTTTATGTCTAGTGAGAGCACAGATAACCACAGATACACACATGTACACCTGTTCACCGACGGCATTAATACACACGTATATCACACACACACACATATACTGGTTATGTCACTTCCTACACACACACACACACACACAATGGTTGCCCCTCGTGTAACGAGGATGGCCGGCCCAAGGGCCACCTAGGCGTAAATTTGTTTAAGGTGTAGGAACTGTCGCCAACACAACAATCACACCCCAAGTTAAAGAGCTGCATGACCCAGTGTCAAGGAATAGTCCGAGAAGACCGGACAACTCGCCAACTGCACTGGCTAACCATTACCCCAGAATACGATCCGCAAATCGATTAACATCCAGGTCCCCAATTACTGCTGGGTAGACAGAGGCAAATGTTGTAAAGTTAATTGCCCATAGTTTCACCCTGCCCGAGGATCGAACCCGGGTCCACTCGCTTGCGAGGTGAGAATGCTGACCATTACACCACACAACACACAAACACCAATGTTGTCGGAAGGTATCTGACGGTGGGGGGAGGGGGAGATGCTGTTGTTAGCTTCTTAGGACTTCCTCTCCGTAGCTTCAGTTGGTGTTTAAACTGTCGGCTTGTTTGATCGTTATCACCCAAGTTATGTACAGCGCGCGAGGGTATTTCCGGTGACCAGCCGAGCGGGGAGTTGCCGGGGTCCTTACTGGGGTGAGAGAGGAGAAGGGAGGGGAGGGGGAAGGGGAGGTGAGAGGGAGAGTACGGGGGAGAGGGGAGAGTGAATGGGAGGGGAGAGAGAGAGAGAGAGAGAGAGAGAGAGAGAGAGAGAGAGAGAGAGAGAGAGAGAGAGAGAGAGAGAGAGAGAGAGAGAGAGAGAGAGAGTTGATTTTACAAAGGTTGTAGGACAGGGAAATATTTTTGAAGGGATTACAGGAAGGGACGATCTTCTTGCAGTGTTTGGAACAGAGGAAGATGTTTTGGCAAGAGTTGGAGGTTGGGAAGATTGTTTTGCAGGGGCTGTGGGACGGGAAGATGTTCTTGGAGGGATTAATAGGTTTTGGAGAGGGGGTTTTGGAGAAGAAAATTCCTCTTCATGGTAGGGCTGATTCCTTACAGTGATTATCGTGTTTCTTACAGAGGCCACAAGAGATAATGATACAACACAATGATGTTTATCTGACCGTCAGCTGTTAGTCCTCTGGCAGTACCTCCCTGTTAACATGTGATAACTAACTCTAACAATATATTAAGTTACTTGTTATCGTTACTTATTGTTGATTTATAACACGAAAAGTAACATTACTCAGTTTATGAATATTGTCATTAATATCATAACTACTGGAGATTTTTTTTTTTTTTTAAATTTAAGATGATTATTTTTTCTTGATTTTAAAGTGTTGAAGACCAGATGAGATATGTTATAAGGTGTGTGTGTGTGTGTATGTGTGTGTGTGTGTGTGTGTGTGTGTGTGTGTGTGTGTGTGTGTGTGTGTGTGTGTGTGTATGTGTGTGTGTGTGTGTATGTGTGTGTGTGTGTGTGTGTGTGTGTGTGTGTGTGTGTGTGTGTGTGCCCCCCAACACGACACGCGACAACATATATATTAATATCCAACCATGACAAAAAATTAATTACCAATATTACATCTCTGCTGCTGACTGTACAACACATATAAGATGAAATTAAATGTAATGGCCTCATGAGCCTGATTACTGCAATATAATTTGACGATTTAATTTGATTCCTCTTATTACTTGAGAGTATCACCAATAAGTGTTTTTCTCTGATATTCTATAAGGTAATTTTTTTTTAATCGAGAACCCTTAATTAATACAACATTTTAGGATAAGCAATAAACAGGAATCTAAAAATCAGACTTAACTTTTTTTTTTACTGATTTTTAAGAAACTGGTTCACACGTCTTAAAGTATAGTAAGTACTTAAGGTTCTTGAATGAAAAAAAAAATAATTACCTTGTATTTCTTGTAAACTATCCACAAAATATTGACACGTTGAAGAAATGGATGAAACTAATGACACGAAAAAGTTGATTGAAAAGAAGAATCACTTGAAAGTTGGTTAGGTTAGGTTAGGTTCAAGTAGGTTATATGAGGTTTGGTTAGGTTAGGTTAGGTTAGGTTAGGTTAGGTTAGGTTAGGTTAGCGTTAGAGTGACTATTATCATGGTGAAATAATAAATGTGGGCTAATTACACGTAACCCCAAAAGATCACCTTATCTCACAGGTTAAAGGTACACAAAAAATAATACACATTTTACTAAGTTCTCCTGTCTAATAATTAATAAATAATCCAATACAATTATTCTTTTACCACCTACAACACTGAATCACAAATAACAAAAACAACAATGAATCACAACAAACAAAAACAACAATGAGCCAAAACTAACAAAAACATTAATTATTGACATGAAGAAAAGATTTATAAATGTCACGAGCATAAAAATGAAACCGGTGCACTGAAAGTTTGGATAACTGATTGTATCTTTTCACGTCACTTGTCAATTATTTACACGACATAACAGATTACTTTAGTGTGGTGTGAGGTGACGCCTTGTGATGCTCAGTTTGAATAACATGTAAAGGTTGTTAAAGACTCACAACAATATAACTACCATTACTTATCTCTGGCTTCATAATAATAACAACATTAATAATAATAACAATACTACTACTACTAATGACAATAATAATTACAAAAAACGACAATAATAATAATAATAATAATAATAATAATAATAATAATAATAATAATAATAACAATAATAATGATGTTAATCTTACAATATCACATCATTACCAACACTGCACAGGAAAATAGCCCCAAATTCAGTAAATAAAATAAGATATAATTTTGTTTCAGGTTTGACTTCAACACCAAAAGTCGACTACCAAACTAATCTAAATTCAACCCAATAACAGAAGGTTGTTATCAATGACGAGGCAAGGAGAGGTTTAACGTGTGAATAGTTTAACAACAATAATGACAAATTAATTTAAACATGAGGTAATATTTGGTTTTGTTATTTATTGAGCCGGGAAACTGGAAGGTATATGACCGGGAAATAGGGAGAATCAAGAATCAATGAGAAATTCTACACCTGGTTGATCTTAATACCGGAATGTACATTAAAGATACGGCTAATTATCTACGGCAGGTGATGAGGCTAATTACTCTCATTAATTACCTGCGTTGTGAATAATCCAAGTGATTTAGTCATTATTTTTAAAGAGAAATAGGTAATAAAAATAACATTTCAAATATCAATAACAGACTACACCAGCTTTTGTTATCTCTTATCTCTTAGAATAAATGAAAAGCTGTTGTGAGTATTTATTCGGGTTATAGGAAATGCTGTAGGGGGTCAGAGTTCACTCACCATTGAAGTTAATCGAAGTGAGAATTCCGGTAACAGAAGCTTATCTCAAACCCGTCACGAGGAGGAATAGCAGAGTTCACACACACACACACACACACACACACACACACACACACACACACACTTCAGAAGAGTCTCAGTTATGCGCCCCAATAACAGGAGTTTAACTGGACGCACACAGTTACGACAGTCATAGTACAATATGGACACCATTTTGCCTTTGATTGCATTCACGTATATCAACTTAAGAGGAAAAATATGACTTAAGACACTCTAGGAATACTTCTCTCTCCCGTAATTGAAGAAACAATGATAAATGTTCATATATTCAATAAATACTTACGAACCTTCAAGAAATATCTATACCTTACTTTAAATGAATATATACCAAAGCTTAAATGCATATATACCAAAACTTCAATGAATATGTTAGGCAAATTCTCACATCTCATAATTATTAGGTTTAAAATCTCTACTGCACTAAACTGTTTCAAGGGGTCAGCCAACAGCTTATAATGTCTCTCACTGTGTTAATAATGCTCACGGCCGCCGGTCTAAAGTCCTATATAATCTTCAGGACTTTTGGTTCACGTGACGACATCCACTGAAATATACATTCCTCAATACTCTAAATAAACGCTAAATTAATTGCCAAATCTAACATGTTCAATAATTTTATAACACATACACATACACACACACACACACACACACACACACACACACACACACACACTACACCGTCATTATCCACTCCTCACCCTGCAGGCTCGTGATAAGTGCCTGATGGGATATGATTGAGGTAAAATAACAAGTTCTCCCCTTTCACCAAACCTTCACACGACTGATTTATAGCTAAGCCCCGCCTCTTGTAATCATCCAACTAATCAACAACAAGAGGTTATTATCAAGCCCCGCCCATCATCCTCAAACGACCAATAAACACCCACATTTAACTCCAGAAACCCCGCCCAACTCTTGATGAAAATTGGCAATATGTGTTCAGTAGTCTAATTAACTTTCCCTTCCCAGCATCGTTGAGAGGAAAAAAAAGGAAAATCAGGTTGTCTTTCTTTACTCATTCTTAAAAAAAGGGGGGGAAAGATATTAGTCTCTTGTAGATACTGTGTTTGTCTTGTGTTCAAAAGACCATAGAGGTTGATGTAGTTATACTTTTAACACACACACACACACACACACACACACACACACACACACACACGTTATAAATATTAAAACAGCAAGAAGCAACACCGTGACTGGATATTGTAATCTCTCTCTCCTTACATCAGCACTTTATAGCATAATAAACTCGCTTCATAACCACACAATGTTGACGTAATTTTTGTTTGGCTCAACCGCAAAAAAAAAATATTTGAACTGAAATCAAACTGACTATATAAACACGACAAAATATTGAAAGTGAAATAAAGGTAAAGTCAATAAAAAGGAAAAGGGATAAACTATTAAATATATCAAATAAACATAGAGAATAAAAGACACCATATTGATGAAATACACTGAATGAAAGACCTATAATAATAATAATAATAATAATAATAATAATAATAATAATAATAATAACAAAGAAAAAAACAAGAGGCAACAACAGAAACAAGTAATAAAACAAACAAACAAATTTCAGCAACGACACTACAATTATCTTCAGTTTGTTGAAAGAATAAAGTTAGATTTACAAAAGCAGCCAATCCTCCCACGCGTATGAGGGGTTAAAGCGAGCGGATTGGTTATTGACAATCATGATATGCAATGATTGGTTCTTGTCCATCAAAAAGCCCTCTAGATGGTTCTTGCTCATTGTGGAAGGGAACCAATCAGCGTAGATTATGGTGAATGAGGACTAATCAGTGCATGTTGTGGTGGATGAGGACCAATCAGTGCATGTTGAGGTGGATGAGGACCAATCAGTGCATGTTGTGGTGGATGAGGACCAATCAGTGCATGTTGAGGTGGATGAGGACCAATCAGTGCATGTTGTGGTGGATGAGGACCAATCAGTGCATGTTGAGGTGGATGAGGACCAATCAGTGCATGTTGTGGTGGATGAGGACCAATCAGTGCATGTTGAGGTGAATGAGGACCAATCAGTGCATGTTGTGGTGGATGAGGACCAATCAGTGCATGTTGAGGTGGATGAGGACCAATCAGTGCATGTTGAGGTGAATGAGGACCAATCAGTGCATGTTGTGGTGGATGAGGACAAATCAGTGCATGTTGAGGTGGATGAGGACCAATCAGTGCATGTTGTGGTGGATGAGGACAAATCAGTGCATGTTGAGGTGGATGAGGACCATCAGTGCATGTTGTGGTGGATGAGGACCAATCAGTGCATGTTGTGGTGGATGAGGACCAATCAGTGTATGTTGTGGTGGATGAGGACCAATCAGTGTATGTTGAGGTGGATGGGGACCAATCAGTGCATGTTGTGGTGGATGAGGACCAATCAGTGTATGTTGAGGTGAATGAGGACCAATCAGTGTATGTTGTGGTGGATGAGGACCAATCAGTGTATGTTGGGGTGAATGAGGACCAATCAGTGCATGTTGAGGTGGATGAGGACCAATCAGTGTATGTTGTGGTGGATGAGGACCAATCAGTGTATGTTGAGGTGAATGAGGACCAATCAGTGCATGTTGTGGTGGATGAGGACCAATTAGTGTATGTTGTGGTGGATGAGGACCAATCAGTGTATGTTGAGGTGGATGGGGACCAATCAGTGCATGTTGGTGGATGAGGACCAATCAGTGCATGTTGTGGTGGATGAGGACCAATCAGTGTATGTTGAGGTGGATGGGGACCAATCAGTGCATGTTGTGGTGGATGAGGACCAATCAGTGTATGTTGAGGTGAATGAGGACCAATCAGTGTATGTTGTGGTGGATGAGGACCAATCAGTGCATGTTGAGGTGAATGAACCAATCAGTGCATGTTGTGGTGGATGAGGACCAATCAGTGCATGGTGGTGGATGAGGACCAATCAGTGCATGTTGAGGTGGATGAGGACCAATCAGTGCATGTTGTGGTGGATGAGGACCAATCAGTGCATGTTGGTGGATGAGGACCAATCAGTGCATGTTGAGGGTGGATGAGGACCAATCAGTGCATGTTGAGGTGAATGAGGACCAATCAGTGCATGTTGTGGTGGATGAGGACCAATCAGTGCATGTTGAGGTGGATGAGGACCAATCAGTGTATGTTGAGGTGAATGAAGACCAATCAGTGCATGTTGTGGTGGATGAGGACCAATCAGTGCATGTTGAGGTGGATGAGGACCAATCAGTGCATGTTGTGGTGGATGAGGTACCAATCAGTGCATGTTGAGGTGGATGAGGACCAATCAGCGTACGTTGTGGCGGATGAGGACCAATCGCTACTTGATGGTGGCCGAAAACCAATCAACGCACGTCACGATAAACGAGACCCAATCAGCTTACGTCTTGATAAAATAATGACCAACCAACAGACGCCATAAGAGGCGACGACCAACCAGCACACATCATGATGGACGAGGACCAATCAGCGACCGTCATACCCGCATATCACGTGGGTTCCGCCTGGCACCAATGACCAGTAGTGTGTGTCAGATTCAACCATCAGTCAGTATTTTCCCGGCCTGTGTGTGACCCCGGCCTGTGTGTGACCCCGGCCTGTGTGTGACCCCGGGCCATTGTTCCGCCGTTTGTCTTTGACCTTATATTAAAAGGCTTTTTTTTTCAATTAACTGTGCGAGGGATTGCGTACAAATTTGTATCTCCCAGTCGAATAATTGGCAATTTAGCAAAAGCCTAATGGGGAAAAATAGTCGTGTGTGAAAATAACCGGAGCAGGTCTTCAAACATGAGTGGAGGGTGGCACTGTGTGTGGAGGGTACGTGTGTGGAGGGTGGCACTGTGTGTGGTGGGTGGCACCGTGTGTGGTGGGTGGCACTGTGTGTGTGGAGGGTGGCACTGTGTGTGGAGGGTGGCACGTGTGGTGGGTGGCACTGTGTGTGGTGGCACCTGTGTGGAGGGTGGCACTGTGTGTGTGTGGTGGGTGGCACTGTGTGTGGAGGTGGCACTGTGTGTGGAGGGTGGCACTGTGTGTGGAGGGTGGCACTGTGTGTGTGGTGGTGGCACCGTGTGTGGTGGGTGGCACTGTGTGTTGTGGAAGGTGGCACTGTGTGGGGTGGCACTGTGTGTGGTGGGTGGCACGTGTGTGTGTGTGTGTGGTGGGTGGCACTGTGTGTGTGTGTGGTGGGTGGCACTGTGTGTGTGGGTGGCACTGTGTGTGGTGGGTGGCACCGTGTGTGGTGGGTGGCACCGTGTGTGGTGGGTGGCACCGTGTGTGTGGTGGGTGGCACCGTGTGGTGGGTGGCACTGTGTGTGTGGTGGCACTGTGTGGAGGGTGGCACTGTGTGTGGTGGGTGGCACTGTGGTGCACTGGGTGTGGTAAGTGGCACTGTGTGGGGTGGTTCTGTGAGGGTGGCACCGTGTGTGAAGGGTCGGTAAGTATGAGGGTGGCACTGTGTGAGGATCAGCCAACAGGTAGAGTGGCACTGTGTGGGAGGATCAGCCATCAGGTAGAGTGGCACTGTGTGGAGGTTCAGGTAGAGTGGCACTGTGGAGGGTCAGCCAACAGGTACAGTGGCACTGTGTGGGGGTCAGTCAACAGGTAGAGCGGCACTATGGAGGGTCAGTCAACAGGTAGAACGGCACTATGTGAGGGTCAGCCAACAGGTAGAGTGGCACTGTGTGGAGGGTCAGCCAACAGGTAGAGTGGCACTGTGTGGAGGGTCAGTCAACAGGTAGAGTGGCACTGTGTGGAGGGTCAGCCAACAGGAAGAGCGGCACTGTGTGGAGGGTCAGCCAACAGGTAGAGCGGCACTGTGTGGAGGGTCAGCCAACAGGTAGAGAGCGGCACTGTGGAGGGTCAGCCAACAGGTAGAGTGGCACTGTGTGGAGGGTCAGCCATAAGGTAGAGTGGCACTGTGTGGAGGGTCAACCAAAAGGTAGAGCGGCACTGTGTGGAGGGTCAGCCAACAGGTAGAGCGGCACTGTGTGGAGGGTCAGCCAACAGGTAGAGCGGCACTGGTGAGGGTCAGCCAACAGGTAGAGTGGCAATGTGTGGAGGTCAGCCAACAGGTAGAGCGGCACTGTGTGGAGGGTCAGCAGGTAGAGCGGCACTGTGTAGAGGGTCAGCCAACAGGTAGAGCGGCACTGTGTGGAGGGTCAGCCAACAGGTAGAGTGGCACTGTGTGGAGGGTAAGCCAACAGGTAGAGTGGCACTGTGTGAGGGTCAGCCAACAGGTAGAGTGGCACTGTGTGGGAGGGTAAGCCAACAGGTAGAGCGGCACTGTGGAGGGTCAGCCAACAGGTAGAGTGGCACTGTGGGAGGGTCAGCCAACAGGTAGAGTGGCACTGTGTGGAGGGTCAGCCAACAGGTAGAGCGGCACTGTGTGGAGGGTCAGCCAACAGGTAGAGAGGCACTGTGGGAGGGTCAGCCAACAGGTAGAGCGGCACTGTGTGGAGGGTCAGCCAAAAGGTAGAGTGGCACTGTGTGTGGAGGGTCAGCCAACAGGTAGAGCGGCACTGTGGGAGAGGGTCAGCCAACAGGTAGAGCGGCACTGTGTGGAGGGTCAGCCAACAGGTAGAGCGGCACTGTGTGGAGGGTCAGCCAACAGGTAGAGTGGCACGTGTGTGGAGGGTCAGCCAACAGGTAGAGTGGCACACTGTGAGGGTAAGCCAACAGGTAGAGCGGCACTGTGTGGAGGGTCAGCCAACAGGTAGAGTGGCACTGTGTGGAGGGTCAGCCAACAGGTAGAGCGGCACTGTGTGGAGGGTAAGCCAACAGGTAGAGTGGCACTGTGTGGAGGGTCAGCCAACAGGTAGAGTGGCACTGTGTGGGAGGGTCAGCCAACAGGTAGAGGGGCACTGTGTGGAGGGTCAGCCACAGGTAGAGTGGCACTGTGTGGAGGGTCAGCCAACAGGTAGAGTGGCACTGGTGGAAGGTAAGCCAACAGGTAGAGTGGCACTGTGTGGAGGGTCAGCCAACAGGTAGAGCGGCAGTGTGTGGAGGGTCAGCCAACAGGTAGAGCGGCACTGTGTGAGGGTCAGCCAACAGGTAGAGTGGCACTGTGTGGAGGGTCAACCAACAAGTAGAGCGGCACTATGTGGAGGGTCAGCCAACAGGTAGAGCGGCACTGTGTGGAGGGTCAGCCAACAGGTAGAGCGGCACTGTGTGGAGGATCAGCCAACAGGTAGAGTGGCACTGTGTGGGAGGGTCAGCCAACAGGTAGAGCGGCACTGTAGAGGGTAAGCCAACAGGTAGAGTGGCACTGTGGAGGGTCAGCCAACAGGTAGAGTGGCACTGTGGAGGGTCAGCCAACAGGTAGAGTGGCACTGTGTGTGGAGGGTCAGCCAACAGGTAGAGCGGCACTGTGTGGAGGGTCAGCCAACAGGTAGAGCGGCACTGTGTGAGGGTAAGCCAACAGGTAGAGCGGCACTGTGTGGAGGGTCAGCCAACAGGTAGAGAGGCACTGTGAGGGTCAGCCAACAGGTAGAGCAGCACTGTGTGGAGGGTCAGCCAACAGGTAGAGAGGCACTGTGTGAGGGTCAGCCAACAGGTAGAGCGGCACTGTGTGGAGGGTCAGCCAAAAGGTAGAGTGGCACTGTGTGGAGGGTCAGCCAACAGGTAGAGCGGCACTGTGTGGAGGGTCAGCCAACAGGTAGAGCGGCACTGTGTGGGAGGTCAGCCAACAGGTAGAGCGGCACTGTGTGGAGGGTCAGCCAACAGGTAGAGTGGGCACTGTGTGGAGGGTCAGCCAACAGGTAGAGTGGCACTGTGGGAGGGTGCCAACAGGTAGAGCGGGCACTGTGTGGAGGGTCAGCCAACAGGTAGAGTGGCACTGTGTGTGAGGGTCAGCCAACAGGTAGAGCGGCACTGTGTGGAGGGTCAGCCAACAGGTAGAGCGGCACTGTGGAGGGTCAGCCGACAGGTAGAGCGGCACTGTGTGAGGGTCAGCCAACAGGTAGAGCGGCACTGTGTGAGGGTAAGCCAACAGGTAGAGTGGCACTGTGGGAGGGTCAGCCAACAGGTAGAGTGGCACTGTTGGAGGTCAGCCAGGTAGAGGGGCACTGTGTGAGGGTCAGCCAACAGGTAGAGTGGCACTGTGTGGAGGGTCAGCCAACAGGTAGAGTGGCACTGTGGGAAGGTAAGCCAACAGGTAGAGTGGCACTGTGAGGGTCAGCCAACAGGTAGAGGGGCAGTGTGTGGAGGGTCAGCCAACAGGTAGAGCGGCACTGTGTGGAGGGTCAGCCAACAGGTAGAGTGGCACTGTGTGGAGGGTCAACCAACAAGTAGAGCTGGCACTGTGTGGAGGTCAGCCAACAGGTAGAGCGGCACTGTGGAGGGTCAGCCAACAGGTAGAGCGGCACTGTGTGGAGGGTCAGCCAACAGGTAGAGTGGCACTGTGTGGAGGGTCAGCCAACAGGTAGAGCGGCACTGTGGTGAGGGTAAGCCAACAGGTAGAGTGGCACTGTGTGGAGGGTCAGCCAACAGGTAGAGCGGCACTGTGTGGAGGGTCAGCCAACAGGTAGAGTGGCACTGTGTGGAGGTCAGCCAACAGGTAGAGTGGCACTGTGTGGAGGGTCAGCCAACAGGTAGAGCGGCACTGTGTGGAGGGTCAGCCAACAGGTAGAGCGCACTGTGTGGAGGGTAAGCCAACAGGTAGAGCGGCACTGTGTGGAGGGTCAGCCAACAGGTAGAGAGGCACTGTGAGGGTCAGCCAACAGGTAGAGCAGCACTGTGTGGAGGGTCAGCCAACAGGTAGAGCGGCACCTGTGTGGGAGGGTAAGCCAACAGGTAGAGCGGCACTGTGTGGAGGGTCAGCCAACAGGTAGAGAGGCACTGTGTGGAGGGTCAGCCAGGTAGAGCGGCACTGTGTGGAGGGTCAGCCAACAGGTAGAGCGGCACTGTGTGGAGGGTCAGCCAAAAGGTAGAGTGCACTTGTGGAGGGTCAGCCAACAGGTAGAGCGGCAACAGGTCAGCCAACAGGTAGAGCGGCACTGTGTGGAGGGTCAGCCAACAGGTAGAGCGGCACTGTGTGGAGGGTCAGCCAACAGGTAGAGCGGCACTGTGTGGAGGGTCAGCCAACAGGTAGAGCGGCACTGTGTGGAGGGTCAGCCAACAGGTAGAGCGGCACTGTGTGGAGGGTCAGCCAACAGGTAGAGCGGCACTGTGTGGAGGGTCAGCCAACAGGTAGAGCGGCACTGTGTGGAGGGGCAGCCAACAGGTAGAGCGGCACTGTGTGAGGGTCAGCCAACAGGTAGAGCGGCACTGTGGAGGGTCAGCCAACAGGTAGAGCGGCACTGTGTGGAGGGTCAGCCAACAGGTAGAGCGGCACTGTGTGGAGGGTCAGCCAACAGGTAGAGCGGCACTGTGTGGAGGTCAGCCAACAGGTAGAGCGGCACTGTGTGGAGGGTCAGCCAACAGGTAGAGCGGCACTGTGTCGTTAACCGAAACAAAAAATAAACAATTGAAGTTCTATATATTTTTTGAAATTTTTGATCCCATTAAAAAAAAACATATTTCGCTCCTACATTTAAAAGATTTCTTAGCGTGAGAGAAAGATAATTGGTAGATGTGAAAACGATTTGTTTCCTCGTCGCTGAGCTAATTGGATGTGACGTTTAACTCTCGGGTAGTTTGAACAAAAGGTGGAGAGTTATTTGTGGCGCGGCACTTGTTGACATGTATGTATGTTGTGTACTGAATACCTCCTGTAGTTGATGACACACACACACACACACACACACACACACACACACACACACACACACACACACACACACACACACACTTTAATGAGAAAAAAAGTTATGACATATGTCAGGTCAAAGGTTAATTTTCATGTTGTTTATGTCAAGTTAATACTTCAGGTCACTACTACAAACGGCTGCTCCAGTAGGTATAAACTGTGGTGTAATGGTCAGCATGCTCGCCTTGCAAAAGTGCGGACCCAAGTTCGGTCCCCGGACAGAGTAAACCTTTGGGCAAATTTCTTTACGCCATTTGCCTCTGTCTACCCAGCAGTAATTGGGGACCTGGATGTTAATCGATTTGCGGATCGTGTTCCGGGGTAATGGTTAGCCAGTGCAGTTGGCGAGTTGTCCGGTCTTCTCAGGCTATTCCTTGACACTGGGTCAAACAGCTCGTTAACTCAGGGTGTGGTTGTTGTGTTGACGACAACTTCTACACCTTAAACAAATTCACCCCTAGGTGGGCCTAGGACCGGCCATCTTCGTTACACGAGGGTCAACCATTATTATTATAAACTGTGGGCAAAACTTCAAAAGTGGAACTAGTGGTCCGGTGGAGTGAGTCAGAGGCGTGTGGAGAAGGCCATCACCGCCACCCTGAGAAGCCCAAGGTGACTCCTCGTAAGAGTCTACCATTACACCACAGTTTATACCTCCTGGGGCAGCCCTCTGTAGTAGTGACCTGAACCATTAACATGACATGAACAACAAGAAAATTAACGCTCGACCTGACTTGCCCCAGAAGGAGTAGAACTTAGTTTGAAGGAAAAGTAATATATATATATATATATATATATATATATATATATATATATATATATATATATATATATATATATATATATATATATATATATATCGAACACAAACGATCATTCAAAATTATTTTTCCGTTGTGGATGGGCAACTCTCCCAGTGCTCACCAAAAGTGCTAAAAATGGAAAAAAATATAAGTGAATTGACGACAGGATAACTTTACAGTGTCCTCTTTTTCATACACATTTTATACTACATATTCATATTTATTTTTCTCCACACACATACATATATATATATATATATATATATATATATATATATATATATATATATATATATATATATATTTAGAACTTCGTGTTTTCTTCTTTCCTTGTGGTTATCAGCATATACCTAGATCACGCGCACCTACAGTGATTTACTTGCATATATATATATATATATATATATATATATATATATATATATATATATATATATATATATATATATAGTTTACCCTCAAAGACAGTTCTTACCCAGCCTGGGGGAGGGTGGAGGGGTTAACTTGTACCTCGTATCAGTAGTGAGGCAGAGACACACTATCGCCCCATAAGGTATTCAGGTAACAAAGAAGTACACAGCAAGGGTCACACTGTACCACAACACGGTGCCAGCTGCTGACACCCTTAACAGTCCTCCCAACATGTAAGTTTCCTCCGATACGCCTCAAACTTCAGTCAGATTATTAAATTGTTATGAGGAGCAACAACACCATCTGAGCGCATCATAAGCTTTAATCCCCGGAGCTACAGCGTCGCCCTAACTGACACTGAAGATAAAGCTGAAACAAGTTCTTCCTATCCCAATCTTTCCTCTTCCAAATCTGAGGAAGTTACAGAGGTCAGACACACACATGAACGGTTCCTGTTTTGTCCAAGTTTATTTGGTAACTAGTGCACTCTACGGTCACCACCAGCCATACTCCACTCATAACTCTACGGTCATCACCAGCCATACTCCACTAACTCTACGGTCATCACCAGCCATACTCCACTAACTCTACGGTCATCACCAGCCATATCCACTAATCCCACGGGTCATCACCACCATACTCCACTAACCTCACGGTCATCACCAGCCATACTCCACTAACTCTACGGTCATCATCACCACCACCATACTCCACTAACTCTACAGTCATCACCAGCCATACCCACCAACCCTACGGTCATCACCATACTCCACTAACTCTACGGTCACCAGCCATACTCCACTAACTCCACGGTCATCACCAGCCATACCCACTAACTCCCCACGGTCATCACCAGCCATACTCCACTAACTCCTACGGCCACCAGCCATACTCCACTAACTCTACGGTCATCACCAGCCATAACTCCACCTAACACGGTCATCACCAGTTACATCACCAACTCTACGGTCATCACCAGCCATACTCCACTAACTCTACGGTCATCACCAGCCATACTCCAATTAACTCTACGGTCATCACCAGCCATACTCCACTAACTCTACGGTCATCACCAGCCATACTCCACCAACTCTGTGCAATCACCAGCTTCTACGGTCATCACCAGCCAATACTTCACTAACTCTACATTCATCACCAGCCATACTCCACTAACTCTACGGTCATCACCAGACATACTTCACTAACTCACGGTCATCACCAGCCATACTCCTCTAACTCTACATTCATCACCAGCCATACTTCACTATGGTCATCACCAGCCATACTCCTCTAACTCTCACATCACCAGCCATACTCCACTAACTCTACGGTCATCACCAGCCATACTACACTAACTCTACATTCATCACCAGCCATACTCAACTAACCAGTCATCACCACAGCCGTACTCACTAACTCTACCATCATCATCAGCCATACTTCACTAACTCCACGGTCATCACCAGCCATACTTCACTAACTCTACGGTCATCACCAGTCATACTACACTAACTCTACATTCATCACCAGCCATACTCCACTAACTCTCAGCCGTCATCAACATACTTCACTAACTCTACGGTCATCACCAGCCATACTCCCTAACTCTACATTCATCACCAGCCACACTCCACTAACTCTACGGTCATCACCAGCCATACACACTAACTCTACATTCATCACCAGCCATACTACACTAACTCTACATTCATCACACAGCCATACTTCACTAACTCTACGGTCATCACCACATAGCACACACTAACTCTACATCATCGCCATACTTCACTAACTCTACGGTCATCACCAGCCATACTACACTAACCCCATTCATCACCAGATATACTTCACTAACTCTACGGTCATCACCAGCCATAATTCACTAACCCTACATTCATCACCAGCCATACTCCACTAACTCTACGGTCATCACCAGCCATACTCCATTAATCACCAGTCATTCCACTAACTCTACGGTCATCACCAGCCATACCCACTAACTCTCACGTCATCACCAGGCATACTCCACTAACTCTACGGTCATCACCAACATACTCACCAACTCTACGGTCATCACCAGCCATACTCCACTAACTCTAACGGTCATCACAGCCATACTACTAACTCTACGGTCATCACATACTTACTACCAACTCTACATCTCATCACCCACCCCCACCTGGTTTTCCCTCCCAAATGCCACAACATGTTCCATCAGAAAAAGGCAAAAGAGGGCATGCAAGATTATTCTCCCTACCTCCACATCAGCGCTCAAACACTGAACCTTTCGACTCTCACTGACCATCACCACGACCTCATCTGCAAATTTGGTAAGAAGTTTCTACACCATCCTCGACACCGGTTCCTACTACCACCTGAGATCCTTGTAATCATTCACAGATCCAGCCCATACGCAATCGATCACAATAACAACAGCCCAACCAAACTCATTAAAAATTATCAATAACTTGTAATAAACCAGGTATTCACCCCAGTAAACACTATTTCTTTTGAACTGTCACTATGTTGAATGCACTGCAGTCTGAGTTTTTCCCATCTAGTTATATATATATCTTATTTGTAACACTTATGTTACTTGCATATTTATAATTCGAAACCCATTCCCCAAATAATTAACTGTATATATTGCTTCTAAGGCTCTTCAATAAACCGCACTATTATTATTATTATTATTATTATTATTATTATTATTATTATTATTATACTCCACTAACTCTACATTCACTAACTAACTTTTATCACCAAATACTCACTAACTCTACGGTCATCACCAGCCATACTCACCAACTCTATCATCACCACACTCACTAACTCTACATTCATCACCAGCCATACCACTAACTCTACAGTCCCCACCAGCCAACCACTGCCACCACTAACTCACGGTCATCACCAGCCACACTCCACTCACATCCATCACCAGCCATACTCACTAACTCTACAGTCCTCACCAGCCATACTCCACTAGCCTCACAGTCACTCCAAACTAACTCATGGCTCATCACCAATACACTCCACTACATTCATCACCAGCCACACTCCACTAACTCTACAGTCCTCACCAGCCATAATTCCACTATCTCTATCAGCCATACTACCAACTGACATCACCAGCCATACTCACTAATCACATTCATCACCACACATATCCAACAACCCACAGTCATCACCAGCCATACTTCACTAACTCTACGGTCATCACCAGCCAACTAACTCTACATTCATCACCAGCTCACTCCACTAACTCTACGGTCTTCACCAGCCAACTTAACCTCTACAGTCCTCACCACATACCCACTATCACTAAGATCATCACCAATAGTCCACTAACTCTACATTCATCACCACTAACTCTGCAGTCATCACAAGTCATTTCACTAAATCCTACGGTCATCACCATTCTTTCACTAATCCCACGGTCATCACCAGCCATACTCCACTAACTCTCTACGGTCAACACCAGTCATACTTCATTAACTCTACGGTCAACCACATACCCACTAACCCCACGGTCATCACCAGCCATACTGCACTAACCTACGGTCATCACCAGTCATACTCATTAACTCTACGGTCATCACCAGCTTATACCCACTAACTCTCATATCACCAGCCACACTCCACTAACTCTACGGTCTTCACCAGCCATACCAACTAACTCTACAGTCCTCACCAGCCAACCCACTATCACCACGGTCATCACCAGCCATAGTCCACTAACTTACATTCATCACCAGCCATACTCCACTAACTTCGTAATCACACAAGTCATACTTCACTAATCCTACGGTCATCACCAGCCATACTGCACTAACTCTACGGTCATCACCAGCCATACTCCACTAACTCTCTACGGTCATCACCAGTCATACTTCAATAACCCTACAGTCATCACCATTCATACTTCACTAACCCTAAGGTCATCACCACCATACTTCAACTCCTCAGGTCATCACCAGCTATACTCCACTAATCCTACGGTCATCACCAGCATACTTCATTAACTCTACGGTCATCACCAGCCATACTCCACTAACTATACGGTCATCACCAGCCATACTGCACTAACTCTACGGTCATCACCAGTCATACTTCATTAACTCTACGGTCATCACCAGCCATACTCCACAACTCTACGGTCATCACCAAATCCACTAACTCTACGGTCATCACAACTTCATTAACCTACGCGCATCACCAGCCATACTCCACTAACTCTACGGTCATCACCAGCCATACTGCACTAACTCTACGTCATCACCAGGCATACTTCATTAACTCTACGGTCATCACCAGCCATAATTAACTCCACGTCATCACCAAATCATACTTCACTAAGTCACGGTCATCACCAGCCATACTGCACTAACCCCACGGTCATCACCAGTCATACTCATTAACTCTACGGTCATTACCAGCCATACTCCACTAACTCTACAGTCATCAGTCATATCACTAACTCACGGTCATCACCATCATAATTTCATCATTCTTACACTCTAGTAATTTTTGTAATCACCAAGTCTTCATATAACAAGGATAATAATAATAATAATAATAATAATAATAATAATAATAATAATAATACAACAATAAAATTTATACAATTACTACTACTACTACTACTACTACTCACTTATATTACTATTACTGCTACTATTCTTCCCAATGGCAACCTATTTTTGTGTAATCCCATGAGTGAGAAGTATTGATTATCGAGAGATATTTATTTTAATGAGTGAAGTCTATTGTTAATGAGAGAAACATTTCAATAATGAGTGAGAAATATATTAATGAACAAATATATCGTTTTGTAAACGAACCATTGAGAAAAAAACCATCAAAATTAAATAAAATAAAAACATCTAACGTTATTAAAATATTCACAGTAAAAAAAAATACTCAACAGTCATCACACCTAAAAATAAATAAATAATTAAAAACGTAAATAAAATGTCGGTACGAACAAAAATATAAATTTAGTGAAAAATAGAATAAGAAAACCTAAAAAGGATTTACCTGGGAGGGAGGAGAGAGGAGGGAAATGGAGGAAGAGATGGAGGGAGGGAGGGAAATGGAGGAGGGAGGGAAGGAGGGAGGGATGGAGGGAGGAAATGGGGAGAGGGAGGAAGGAGGGAGGGAAGGAAATGGAGGCAGGGGAGGGGAGAGAAAAGTGAAGGAGGGGAAGGAGAAGGAGAGAAAAATTCAAGTAGAGGGAGGAGTACAAAATAAGTAACACAAAGCCATTATTAACGACAAGGATTACTGACGCAAGTTGACTGATGAGACGCAAGCAAATCCAAAGCTTGTAGAGACAAGCGAGCCCTTACTGAGACGCAGGTGTTGGGAGGCATGTGTCAGATGGATGGTGTGATGGAGGGTGACACAGGCAGATGATGGAGGTGACACAGGTGAGATGACGGTGTTGGAGGGTGACACAGGTGATGACGCAGGTGTTGAGGGTGACAAACAAACAGGTAAGATGATGCAGGTGTTGAGGGTGACAGGCAAGATAACGCAGGTGTTGAAGGTGACACAGGTGAGATGACGCAGGTGCTGAGGCAGACACATGTGAGAGATGACGAAGGTCGGGTGACACAGGTGAGATGACCAGGTGTTGGAGGGGACACAGGTAAGATGATGCAGGTAGCACATGTAACTGGAACGAAGTACATTGAT
>NW_024749218.1:0-20626 GCF_018991925.1 Homarus americanus
ATTGTTGTCCGATCTGAGTTTTTTGTATGGTATGTTCTGCCTTTGTGCATTAAGTAACTCACTATTTAAATTGTCGTGGAACTCGGCAATCTCAGATCTCGTTATCAGGTTGGTGTCATCTGTCAGGTTCACGGCCAAGCGCGACACCCCCTCTCTTAGCTGCCTCTTTAAACTGTCAAAGTTTGCCCTTCTGAAATCTGGTACTTTAGTGGAATTTTCCTTACGTCTGCCCTGAAAATCTAACTGGAATCGAATTTCTTTGTGATCGCTGTTTGCAAGTTCGTTCCCTACCTAGACATTGCTAATGAGGTTTTCTCTGTTCGACAGAACTAAATCCAGTATATTATTACCCCGTGTGGGTTCGGTTATATGTTGACTTAGGAAACAGTCCTGGATCGTCTCGAGAAAATCCTCTGATTCTGAGTTACCCGTAAGGACAGTCCAATCTATTTGGCCAAGGTTAAAGTCGCCTACTATACAGACTTTGTTGTGTATGGAAGCCCTGCGTATTTCATCCCAGATAAGTCGCTCATTGACACTATCAAGATTGGGGGGTCTATATATTACTCCTGTGATTAATTTTTCCCGACCATCGCTTAATTCTATCCAAATTGTTTCTGTATTCCTCTCAGTTTTTATTTCCTTATTTATTTCACACTTCAGATTATCCCTAACATAGATTGCTACTCCGCCTCCTTTCCTGGTCTGCCTATCGGTATGGAACAGTTTGTAACCCACAATTTGGTATTCGACTGGTAATTCACGTGTGTCTAGGTTGATCCATGTTTCAGTGAATGCAATTATATGGATTTCTTCGGTACATACCAAGGCCTTAATATCATCCATTTTGTTTCTCATACTTCTACTGTTCGCGTAGTATACATTTAAGTTAGTCGTGTTCTGAGTCCTTCCCTTACCGCGTTTAGTTTTAAACTCCCTGTCTAATTTAGTTTTGTCATCATTCCTAACACTATTTCCTTGTAATCTTTCGCCTTGTTTACCCGCTCCCACTGCAGTCTCCTCCACCCCCGTGCCCCTGTGTTCTCTTAGCAGTTTAAAGACTTCGATACCTTTTGAACTGCCCCCTCAAGAGTCCCAGCCAGGGTTGCTACTCCATCCCTAGACAGGTGCACCCCATCCCTAGCATAAAGGTCCCTTCTGCCATAGAAGTTGTCCCAGTTGTCAATGAATGGGACTGATATTGACTTGCAATATCTGTCAAGACAGTCGTTAACACCAACTGCCCTTGACAACCATTCACTGCCAACTCTCCTTCTAGGCAGGACACCGCATATGATAGGGATCCCTCCCTTAGTCCTAATACGATCTATGGCTGCCTTGAACTTATCGAGAAGCTCCTCGCTCCTACACCGGCCAATATCATTGCCTCCTGCACTGAGGCAGATAATGCGTTTGTTCCCATTACCAGACAAGATATTGTCCATCCTGTCAATTATATCCCCCACCCTAGCTCCTGGCAAACACACCCTCATCCTATTTTTGTTTTTACCACAAAAGGCCCTGTCCATGTACCTTACCTGTGAGTCACCAACAATTAAAGTTTTTATACCTTCCTTGTCATTCCTGCCCCTGACTGTACTAACGTCCAATTCGTCTATCAAGGGACTGAACGGGTTGGTACACTTAGCTGTTGTTGTCGTTGTTGTCGCATCCTTCGTGTGCTTCTTCACCACCAGCTTGGTCCTCCCACTACTCACGACTTTCCACTCGTTTGATTTTTCGTCAGACACTGGCTTTACTCGTCCAGCCTCTCCTTTTAACTTCGCCAGCTCTTTCCTTAATTTCAGGTTCTCCAACGTGGCCCTCTCAATTTCTAACTTGGCCCTCGCCAATCCTTCAGTGGACCACTCCAGTTTGGTCAACAAACTCTCATACCCAAGACCGCACATATCACTGGCCATATCTGATAATTATCCCTCTGGAGCTAACCCTGCCGTGACCTTTCCCCTAGTGAGGTCAGAACACAACTGAAACACTCAGGAGTCAAAGTGGATGTTGGTAGCCCTGACTTCCTCAGTTACTCTGTAGATAGTATTTACCATTGGGTGTTTCAGTGTGTCTGCGTGCACAGTGTGTTATGAGATACAAATAGAGCAGTTAACATCACATAACTCTATAAAATAATCGAATTAACATCAAAAGTTATTGTCATTACAACTCCTGCTGCTTGCTCTGATAGTCTACCCTTTGCAGATTGAAACTGCTCCGTTTCTAACAGATACATTACATTATTTTAAACGATCACATCTCTGGCGAAATTCTTTGCTACACTGTGTTAAATATCACTGACAATGTTTTTACTTTGTGAATTTTACTACCAGGTCGTTTCTTAACTCACATCTGTCCGGTAGCTCAGTTACCTAGGCGTAATATTGTATAACTATAATGTTTCGTATTGTTTTTTCTGGTCGAGGTCTTGTATTATGCCACTTCTCATCACTTTCTCAGATAGTGGTTATAATAATGAGTATTTACACAATTTCGTTGCATCTCAGCATGTGAAATTCCTCTACAGCACCTCAGTTTCTAGGTAGGGTTGGGTTGGGTTGGGTGCTGTAGGTAGTTGGTGGTCATTACACAGGAGAACTGCCTATCTCGCTACACACACACAAGTTACTATACATCGTCACATATAGACAAATATACAGGAATACTCCCTATAAACGCCCTTGCCCTCACTGTTGAAGCCTTCTAAAACTATAACACGCAAATCGGCAGTACGTCATGCCGGATATTGCCTGCGTCAGGACACTTTATACCGAGAGAGAGAGAGAGAGAGCTGTGATCCAACATATAAAGGGCTGGTGTTCAAGAAGGACGTACTATAAATCATCTGTAAATCATCTGACACAGAGAAAATAAATTTGTTGTTGGTTGTGGCGACACGACCTAGTTTATAGCATCAAAATTACTAGTTATATCCGATCGTGTGTTTGTTTACGTATTTAGTTCTCACTTTATGTTTTCACTTATTCCTATATTTTCTTTTCTTCCTTTTTATCCATCATACTCTACTCCGTTCATTCTTTCCTTTTAATTCTTCCTTTATATGTTTTCGTTATCTAGTGAATCAGAAGGTAAAACGGATAAGAATGTGATTTACTGTACTGTCCTTATCTGTCTTATTTGTCCTTATCTTTTCCACAGTTTAGTAAAGCCTAACCCTAATGGATGGTTAGTAAATTGATTAAATGTCTAAGTTTCTAACAGTTGTCAGTTGTACCGCAAGCTTCATCTGATCAACGCACCCGATCTCCTAATTAACTCTGTCGAAGGTAAATTTCCTTTTGACTCGTGTAACACAGGTAAGCTTCTAACACACTCAAGTGAAGAATAGGATGAAAGGTCACTATTTATGTGATCTTTTTCCAGCAGTTAAGAAATATTTGAGCCGTAAACTCCGTCTTCCGGTCTTACTGTGAGATGAACAGATGCCAAACAGCAATTGCAAAACCTCCTCTATCTTGCCCGGGAGCTGAAGACACTACTTAAGATGTGGGTCACAACGTCGAGGAGAACGGTATACCTCGCTTATGGTCTAACAGCAAGTGAGAGATAAAACTTAGGACCGCTCTGTTTTTATTGCCACATTTTATAACATTCTGTAAAGGTGGTTCTTCATTCTTATCTCTGGGTCGTACTTCACTTGTCACATTACCACGTATGTTTATTGAAGTCCCAGGTGTTGACTCAGGCCACCAGCTGTTCACCATCACCTCGACAGTTAATGTACCCGGGTCCTATAGACTGCCATGAGGCCCTGTGAAGATTAGAGTGCAGTCAGCTGTCTGTATAAGATCTCTCTCGCTCTCTTGCTTTTAGCTATTCTCTTTTACTTCCCTCCAACATCATATTTCATTAAACCTTCGCTTTCTTGTATGAGGTGATGGGTGATATTTTCAATGTGTGTGTGTAGGTGTGTTTAACCCGTTCATACACCACCAGCACTGAAACTGTCCACTCCTTGATATGTTTCGTCTTGAACTGCATCTCTATATAACAACAGTGCAGCATATGACTCTTCATCACTCGAGAGCTTTTTACAACACAGGAGAAATGTTCCTCTGTAATATAGAGGACCATAACGCCTCAATATTACTCCTTCTCTCTTTCTTTCGTTCAGCAGTAAAGCATATAACCATACATCGCGCGCGGAGATGGAAGGTTATCCTGGTCAGTGACTTGAGATTGTAGGAGGCTGGAGGAGATGGGGGGAACTGACTTACTGTAGTTCTGACATGGATGGGAAGGAGTGTTTTGTAGCGGTTAAGATCCTCCACAACACTTAGGTGAGATTGACTTCCACCGATAAGCGGAAAAACAACTTTCTTGAGAATCCTACTAAAGGAAGATTTAGTTGATGTCTGAGTATTGTTATTTAATGTCCTAAATTAATGAGACGTTCACACTGACTAGGACATTGACTGTAAAGACATATATAGTTTTTTATAAGTATTGGATGTCCATTATGATAATAAGACCAACAATGAAGCTTCTATAGTACTCAGGGCAACCTAGATCACTGCCTACGTACCTGGATTTAGTCTGGTCGTCTATATCACCCCCTAGACATGTGGAGAGTGAACTGTTTGGGTGGTTCTTCTTCTTAGTTATCGATCCTGTATGCTTCCTCTCTCGCTGCTCTCACGTCTTATAATTAGAAGATTTAATAATTATCGATCTCTCTGTTTTGATAATTAAATCTTTTGTGTTTTTATTCTGTTGTAACTTTTGTCGTTTTGTGATGTACGTGGAGCCTGCATCTTTGATTGTCTTAATATTATTTAGTAACTCCAGTCTTTATTTTATGACTAAATAGTGTAGCATAAAAACTTATTTACCAAACATATAATCTAGTCTTCTCCATTCAAACCAAACCTAACCTAACCAAACCTAACCAAACCAAACCTAACCTTACCAAACCAAACCTAACCTAACCTAACTTAACCTAACCAAACCAAACCTAACCTAACCTAACTTAACCTGACCTAACATGTATACGCTTGCACAGTTTACACAGAACAAAGTTTATGTGGTTCCAGATAGTAAACTACTGTTACCTACGGCTATTATGGGACAGTTACTCAGGGAAATATGAGAGTGGGGAACACACACACACACACACACACACAGGCTGTTAGATAAATAACACGGGGAATAAATAAATGGTCAATATGTTGTACAGCAATACCAGATCTACTGAGCAACTGACCTTTGACCTTTACTGACATGTATAAACTGGTGCTATTATCTAAGGTCAAGAAGAAGATATATATGAGAAAAGAATTCGCTCATAATTCGTAAATGCTAATGATTAGTGTAATTATTGTGTTAATTTATTATCGCTGTGACATAACATCAATATCAAAGGTCATTTTGTCCTACACTACTAACGACACAATTGACCTCTGATAACCTTTAACACCGCGGTATATGTATCAGTATGTTGAAAAGCAAAACGATATCTGTCAACTATGAATTTAAACAACAAAAGGAAATTAAAAGTTTGATCTGTTGTCAATGGAAAAAAATGGAAAACTGTTTGAACTAAATGTATCACTATACGAGGCAGTGTTTTGTGTGATGAAACAAACCCCCCAAAAAACATCAATGAATATAACGGGATGAAATAAAAAAATTAATATGTATCCTAACAATATCCAGTTTATTGATACTTAACCTATGACAGAATGTTTAAATACAGTTCATGACACAGTTAGTAGAAATGAGTAGAAATAATTGATCATTATAAAATACTACATATTCAAAAGTTTCCATTGTTGTTAAAATTAGAGGGTAAAAAATACAAGGTTTTTATTACACAAACTCACTATTCCATCAACTTGAGCATAATTACAAAGGTTCAGTTAAAGGCAGAGATTAAGTGATACATAATTCTATACAAGTGAAGACAATAGGAGCCATGACATGATATACATTATGTTATATACCAGTAAAACATAAGAGAGTTTTTAAATTCTGGTATATTTTGTTTATCAGGAGAAAACTATTAAACTATGACAAATATATAATACATTTGTGTGCATAAATATTCCATGTTTTGATTCATAGTACATATTAATATTATTTATTAGGTACAATAGATTCCGGAAATGAATGATGAAACATTGAAGCATTATAATAAATATTACATTATATAAAGGCTTATTGTGAACAAATGAATTACTTAATAGCATCTCTTGTATCTAGAAGGTTTTACGACTATTGGATTAGTTTTATATGTCCCCCTGTTAGACGCTTAAATGATAATCAATAATTATTTTATATATATCAAAACTTTCAGTAACACATCCACGTAAGGTTGATTTTCATCTGGCACAAACTTACATACTACTACTGGTGTTATTTTACCTTCGTTGGTGACCTCTGACGTGGCTAGAGAGGCTGGTACGGGACTGACAGGGCCGTCCACAGATGTTGCACGTGTGGAGGGCTACATCTAGTGCGGGAGGAGCAGCGGCAGCGTTACATTTACCATTCGTTAGGTGACTGTAAAGTAGCTGTTTTGGCAGTCTACTGTCGTCCATGCGGGTAACATGGCCAGTCCAGCATAGTTGTTCATTGATAATGGTAGCCTTGATGCTCCTACAGTTGGTGTCAGCGAGAATACTGGCATTTGTTCTCTTGTCTTCCCAGCGAACTCGGAGGATGGAACGTAGACTACGTTGGTGAAAGTTGTCAAGTGCCTTGAGGTGCCTCCTGTAAGTGACCCATGTCTCGCTGCCATACAACAGGGTGGGGAGGACCACTACTCGCTTTATGCACAACACACACACACACACAAAATGGTAAACAAACTAATTATACTACTTTCTATATTTGTTTACAATACTCCAACAGTAAACAAACTTTTAATAACATTCTCTACAGTTGTTTATGATGCTCCAACAGTAAACAAACTATAAACAATTAATAATTTTGTCTACACACGTTAAACAGCGCGAGGCCACTAAAATTTAACATTCTATTGTTGTAAAAATGTTTGTATCAGCAACAGACTAGCGAGTCCCCCCCTCATCCTGGCAGTGAAAAATGTTGTTATGTAAACTTGTCACTGCATGATTTATGATGGAGGAAACACCTGGTGAGTGTGGCAAGTGTTGTAAAGTGTGGAGAGAACTGACTTAACGAGCAAAACTACGAGACCAGCACACAAACAATAGTCAATTTCGGCAACAAAACAAATATTAACACACAAACATCTGAAAGGCTTTATATGGCCAGGACTGATGTATGGGTCAGAAGCGTGGACACTTTGAGCAGACACCAGACAGAGGTTGTGGAGGCCTTTACAGTGTGGTGTTATAGACGAATGTTAACAATAAACTACACTGACAGGAAAACAAATGAAGAAGTACTAAGATTATCAAAAACTTCAAGAAAAATACTTGAAATGTTTAGAAAAAAAGACAAATGAGATACTTTAGTCATATAATTAATGATGAAGGAACAATAACGGAAATATTAATGGATAAAGTTGAGGGTAGGAGGGCCAGAGACCGAGTCCCCAGAGAGATACAACACCGGAGATGTACCAAAACTCAGACTAAAGTACTAAGGATTGATGCGTGTGTGTGTGTGTGTGTGTGTGTGTGTGTGACAACAAACCCTGAAATATGAGAAAGACAAGACTTACAAAAACAATTAGATCCTCTTGGACATTTTATTTAAAAAATAAATAAAAATATATGTTAATACACGGATTAAAATACGCCAAACCTAACCTAACCATTGCATTGGGAAATCTTTATTTAAAATAGCACGAGAAGAAGAAAATCCTCACACAAGGGAGAAATGCAAAGAGAATCGGATACCATTTGGTCACTGCTTCTGACACATCTTTTACGTAAGAAAAAGTGAGTACATATGTTGGTCAAGGTGTAGCTAAAACCTATTCTCTCAAGAGTGGGAAGATTACAGGGGAATAAAACGAACAAAAAATCACAAGGAAGGAATTTAGAATATTTTTATGCAGTTTATATTTCGACATCGTCATAAATTCAATGAATTATACAAAGGAAAGTAAATAATATGAACTGCATGGCTGTAGATATGAAAGAAAGACAAGGAAACTGATCGGGAATTTCATATATAAAGCACAATGAATGATGAAGTAATGATGTGTGTAAGAATCACGACACGAGTGGGGCCAGACAAGGCGAGGGCGGGTCACTATGAGGGAACGTAACTGTAATCTGGTGTTTATGTTGTGGTGGAGGAGAGTAGATGGCTGAGTTGTTGCCACCACATGATGTGTTGTGTACCAGCAGAGAGAGAGAGAGAGAGAGAGAGAGAGAGAGAGGGGGGGGGGCCCTTACCAACACACCACAACGATAATATTTCACTGTGTTCCTGCAGACGATGATGAGATCTGGGGGATGCTGGAGGGAAGAGGCTAAGACTGGGTGAAGAGGAGCTAGGAAAGACTAGAGGAGAGTGAGTGGAGCTAGGAAAGACTAGAGGAGAGTGAGAGGAGCTAGGAAAGACTAGGAGAGAGTGAGAGGAACTAGGAAAGACTAGGAGAGAGTGAGAGGAACTAGGAAAGACTAGGAGAGAGTGAGAGGAACTAGGAAAGACTAGAGGAGGGTGAGAGAGGAGCTAGGAAAGACTAGGAGAGAGTAAGAGGAGCTAGGAAAGACTAGGAGAGAGTGAGAGGAGCTAGGAAATAAGGTAGAACGATTTGGGAAAAATCAGAGACAGGAAAATAGTTTAATAGAGGATAAGAGAGATCTACAGACCCCAACAACAGAGAGATGCAGCCATCAACTTCGTCTGGAACCATCTGAGAGTTGTTGAGAAACCCGACAGAATTCATTACCTGAGAATATTAAAGTGTAAAATACATACGGTAAATATTTTTGTGTCAGTGAATATTTAATACGTAAAGTCCCCTACACTGGTGCGTTTACAGGGGCTCGTCAGGTTGTGTACAGTGTGGCAGCCCTGTGTTTGTTTACATTCGACAGAAGGAAACTCACAATAGTAAACAGACTATGGAATCAAAGTAAAACAATATTAATAAAAAAAATCTCAGAGATAATGATTTCTGGAATGTTTATATGATGAGCCCCTGTAAACGCACAAGTGAAGGGGTCTGTACATAAAGGTAAACAGCACTGCGATCGTTAACACGCCTCTGCGCCTCACTTCGCCTCACCAGGGAAATATTGGCGAGCGACTCAATACTCTTGCTCGCCAGCCCAATATTATAATGGCCATAAAATCTTCCACTGAGCGTCGCTAGTGTGAAAAATGAGACACAAATTGAGAAAGATAGTGAAACGTGGTGAGAGAGAGAGAGAGAGAGAGAAGTGAACGAGAAGACTTGCAAGCTATAACGTGTTGGGAAAAACAAGTCGAAGGTGTTTTGGGGTTTCATAAATTTCCTGTGTTCGTATAAAAAAGGTTAATATTTTGTTTAAACCTATAATGTATCTTGTCTATACCTATAATTTAATGTGTGGTAGATGAAGAGATGAAGAAGGAAAGTCTTACAAGTGTTATAACTCTGAAGACTTGGGCGCTAGCGTGTCTAAGATGCACTGATGTCTGGGTTAGCTATCATGTATTGCCAATAATAATAATATGTGTATAATAATATGTGCATATGTATATGTATATAACGTAATAAATAATAATAATAATAATAAAACAACGAGTTATTTGAAAATTAAACTAAAGCTCAATACACAGAAAATTAACTTACAAAATGCTTGTGTTGTTGACAAGTATAAATTAAGAGAAAAAACACAAAGGATGTTCAGGAAAGGTAATTAAAAAGTTATATATATAATCTGAATACCTGGTGAGCTTTGTGATAAAACGGTTATGGAAAAAAAATCTTTATTCTCTGATAGTGATGTTAACAGGTGGTAGGGATAATAATTGGTGAAAGCTAATGGATGCTTGATATGTGGGTGAAAGCTAATGGATGCTTGATATGTGGGTGAAAGCTAATGGATGCTTGATATGTGGGTGAAAGCTAATGGATGCTTGATATGTGGGTGAAAGCTAATGGATGCTTGATATGCGGGTGAAAGCTAATGGATGCTTGATATGTGGGTGAAAGCTAATGGATGCTTGATATGTGGGTGAAAGCTAATGGATGCTTGATATGTGGGTGAAAGCTAATGGATGCTTGATATGTGGGTGAAAGCCGATAAATTGTTCCAAGTTTAAGATGTTTATTAGAAACAATTATGTTAAGGAGTTTACCAGTTAAGTAGAGTCATGGTATGGCAGAGGTAACTGCAGTGGTAAAGAAAGAAAGAAAGAAATAGGCCTATGACCCATTTCAGAGACAAATAGGTGGTAGAGGAAGAATAGAGACAATAATAAGAGAGAGAGATAAACAAGGCGACTTGTAGTACACACAGATCAGGACAGAAGGATTGGAACAGAGAAACAGATACTGAATGTGTAGACAAACAAAGTGTGAGAGATGCCTGCGTGTGGGAGGTGGTGGACCAACTTGTTGAGTGAGATCCCCGGAGGCTGTGTGGTGATGGACAGTGGAGAGTCAGTGGTGTACCTGGTGGTGATGTTCTGTGATGTGAGACTTTGTTTCAGCTCTCTCTCGGTCGTTGTGAGAGACAAAATATATAATAATACCAATCACGCAAACACATGTGTTACAACTGTGTGTAACACAAGTTGCACAACAGTGTAAGACACATGTGTTACAACTGTGTGTAACACAAGTGTTACAACAGTGTAAGACACTTGTGTTACAACTGTGTGTAACACAAGTGTTACAACAGTGTAAGACACTTGTGTTACAACTGTGTGTAACACATGTGTTACAACTGTGTGTAACACATATGTTACAACTGTGTGTATCGCAAGTGTTACAACAGTGTAAGACACATGTGTTACAACTGTGTGTAACACATGTGTTACAACTGTGTGTATCGCAAGTGTTACAACAGTGTAAGACACATGTGTTACAGCAGTGTGAGGAGTCACAGTACTGTGAGCAGCTACACTATAGTTCAACACAGGCTCCAGCCACTGTGAGAAAAATATGATTTTTTTTGTCAAATAATTAACAGTACGGTGTTAAACTCCTCAATGACGTGGTTTAATTACTTTGTTGCTCCCTAGTCTAACATTGTGGTCTTGTGGTTTAGATTTATAAATGGTGCTTTGGATACAGCTCAAGAGCCTCTTGTAGTATGGTGGGTGATGAAGAAGAGGCCTCACACTACAGCAGAGTCCCTTGACGGTCTTAGTCTTAATAACACCATCCATATGGACCAGGTCTTGTACCTACGCTAAAGAGAAAGTCAAACGTGATATTATTAGAAGAAACTTTCACCACATTCTGAGCTTGAGTTCTCTACTTGGCTCTGGGTAACGACCTAACTTTTTATACTCTTGACGTTTCTTCAGTTTTGTGGAGAAAATATTGTTTGTAAGCGTCGAGTTTAACAAGACGGGGGAAGGCACCCACAACGTCCTCTCTCCTCCACTGTGCACATGTACACTGTGGACTGTGTATGTGTACCAAGTGTGGGTTTATGTACACACCATATAAGGCGGCAGTGTGAGTTACCGGAGTGACTGTATTACTGTTCATCACCTGTCACCACATCATCACCTGTCAACACATCATCACCTGTCACCACATCATCACCTGTCAACACATATCATCTGACAGAGCCACACTATCACCAGCCAGTCTCAGTCTATGGTGTCGGCTTCTGGTAAATGATATATACAGCAAGTGATCACAACTGCACTGATGTCATCTAAACCTTTAACCAAATTCTCATTTTTGTCACATACGAATCTTATTTGTGTGCATTTTGTGTACTGTACTGGTTCACATATCCCAGGTGAGGTTTAAGGGGGGGGATTTGGAAATTATTTTTATAGTGAGTTGAAGGAAAAGTTGGGAAATTATATCTAAGTCCGGAGGGATTGGAAAATGAAATATGATTTATGGACATGTTGTTTTTAATACAGTATAAAGTAATCAGTTTACTTAACAATCTGGCCGCCCCTCGTGCCGTAAAGAGGAACATCTCGTCTGCACCAGCTTATGGAGTCTAAGTGGCTTACAGGCGCACATCGCTCTGTGGACCACATTATAGAGCTTACGAACCTTAAAGAGCCACATCACCTCTGGACCAGCTTATAGAGCCACATGAGCCAGCTTATAGAACCTCACCACCATGTTGCCAACATTAGTCAAACCAACCTTGCTGCTGTGTGATGAAGCCACAACAACCAGCTTACTGAGCCAAACCAACACTAATTCTCTACTATAATAATATTATTTTAACAGTAATCATCGTTTGTTACAGTAGTGGTGAGTTTTAGTTAATATTTTGATTGTGAAAGATGTCTGCTGTTGCCCTTCTCGGAGCTCTCTCTCCAGGCAGACACAGGGGGTGAACTCGGACCCAGGAATGTGTGACTATATCTTATGTCATCTGTTGTATATCTCATGTTTTAGAATCAATTTGCTTACCAGTATTAAAGGCGAATGTTGGGTGATATTTTGTGAACGGAAGGAGATCAATATTATGGAATTAAGTTAGATAAGCTAATAAATTAGTTGTGTCAGAGGGCCTTGTTGTATTATTGTCAGTACTCTTGTGTAGGGTAAATATAGTAAGTTTAGTTGTTACAAACTGGTGTTACTTCGAACCCTGATTACACGCCTTAATGAATAGTGTCCTTGGATGCAAGTTCACAATGTAATTATATGGAAAGGTCATCTCCAACTGTCAGCTGGAGGTAAAAGTTTTGTCCACATGATCCTGGTCTGTTAACCGAAGCTGTTATTTCAGAACTTAAGTCTGATTAATGGGCCTAGGGGCTGAAACACTGCTGGAAGATGAGCAATATTCAGTAGTGGCCGTGACATGAGGTTAGGTTAGGGTAGGGTAGGGTAGGTTAGGGTAGGGTAAGGTAGGGTAGGTTAGGTTAGGTTAGGACAGAAATATGAATTTTAAGATACCCTAATCAAATTCATCCTGATTTTGGCCAAGCAATTTGAAAAATTTTAAACACACGAAAGATAGATTGTGTCAATAAACATCTTTTCACCAACTCATAAAAGGGGCAGCTCATAAAACAGAGATATTTATATCCCAATACGGGTATAGCTTTACAATATTGCCTTTACAGTGAACGTCAGCTGTGATATTTCACCCTCGCTCCACAATAAAGCCACTGTAAGTTGTGGAAAATGTGAAAAAGAATATATACTTTTCTTATGACGAAAGATTATTTCTACCAAATCCTGTATATTAACTTTTATTGCCTTACATAACAAACAGATGATTATAACACGTTTTTGTCTTCAGTAACAAGACATACAAAAAAAAACTTATTTCTACTGTTATATATATATATTTTTTTCCGTCATTACCACGTTTATTCCCTATTCCCTATTTTAATTTGTATATAAACAATGGAAGAGAACAGTTAATGTTTATTATAACTTAAAACAAATAACCTAATGAATAAGATGTGATAAAATATAGTTTGTATTAGTTCCTGATGTTTCCCCTTCAACCATGGCCTAAACCTCAACTCAGGTAACCAGGACACTAACACACACACCTGCCAGACAGAGTGATATAGAGATGAATCTTTTTGGTCTCGAGAGGGAGGTGGACGGTCACCATTAAATCTCACTCTCTCACTCTCTCACTCTCTCTCTCTTTAACTTGCCTATACGGTAATTAATTCTTTACCTCTAATTAATCCCCTTGCTCTCTTTTTACCCTCTAATTATACTCTCTCTCTCTCTCTCTCTCTCTCTCTCTCTCTCTCCTTTTCACTGTCCTGTTCGTTAATCTCCCTTTCTCTATTTCTTCCTCCTTCTCACATAGTATTCTTTATTGTTTCTCTGTGTCTCTCTCTTTGTCGTGTTCATTTCTCTTTCTGCGTGTCTAGCGTTCTTAATCCTTTTCTCTGTCTACCTCTTAATATTTCCCTTCTTGTTTATTTAATATTATTGTTACTGTGGCTGTACGATTTTTTGTCTATGCATGCTTCAGTTAAACACACACACACACACACACACACACACACACACACACACACACACACACACACACACACACACACACACACCAATGGGTCTTCAGCCGATACATTTTTTTTTGTTTTACGAAAAGAAATTAAAAAAAAATCATTTTTTAGGCAAACATTTAAATCCGACCAAAGCCATTGTGTTGTCGCTTGATCCACCAGTGTTATGTATCACCTGTTGTTGTTACCTGACCCACCAGTGTTATGTATCACCTGTTGTTGTTACCTGACCCACCAGTGTTATGTATCACAAATGAATTGAAAAAAAAATGCTTGAAAAAAATATTAAATAAAAGATAAACGGGGTGTGGGGGGTGTCGGGGGGTGTGTGTGGGAGGGGGGGGGAAGGTGTCTAAGAGAGAGGTAATGATTATGATAGATTTTTTTATTTATCTTTTTGTTTTGTTAGAGAATCTTGGTTGATCCTTTACCCGAGAGAGAGAGAGAGAGAGAGAGAGAGAGAGAGAGAGAGAGAGAGAGAGAGAGAGTAATCATCATGACCTATGTATAGTCCTGGTAATTAAACTAAAGAAGTCAATTAGCATAACATTAATTTTGTTATGTTTTTTCCGTTGATAAAATATTTTCTCTCTCACCTGGAGAGTCGGGTGTTAAACCTGGGTAATATACTCACTGAACAGTCGTCTACAACCATGAAGTATTAAATGTCTAATACCCGTGAGCCTTAACACTGTTGATGCCTCGTTAGGTAGTCTTAATCCTCGTTAAATAAAGTTTAGTGTAGGAGCGACTCTTAATCTTCAAGTCTTTGGTAACAGCCCTACCTGCAGCTCGACCAGCCATCACTGGTCATTAACGCTGCTAATAAATGGTAGTCAGCTGATACAATGCTGGACTCCTGTCTTACGGGTCACTGGTTGGCACCCGGGATACCCCCAGTAAACCCAGTTGTAAATTGGTACCTGACTTTTGTTAGGGAAGTGGAGGCGATCAGGCACAATGTAGACCTCACTACCCTCTGTGCCGAAGGTTTAGTTTACAGTGTGCAGTATCCGCACCGTTCCCAACTCTCTTTTTTCCTTAGTGAATATTTCTGAGCGAGTTGGGAATTCGTATATCATGTTCGGTTTATTCCCCGCTGTGTAAAATATTGAAACACACACACGAAAATGTTTGAACAGACAGTGTATGTGGAACAGACAGTCACCTGACAGTGTCCTAGCGAAAAGAGTGACGCAGAAATGTACACAGAGACAGACAAATGCATAGACAGAAACAATACAGAGGTGGATAATGTTTCTCAGACATTAAGAGACAGAAACACATGAGAACTGTCTCTCACTCCCACACACCAATACTCCCTCACTCTCCCTCACTCTCCCTCACTCTCCCTCACACCCTCACTCTCCCTCACACCCTCACTCTCCCTCACACCCTCATTCTCCCTCACACCCTCACTCTCCCTCACACCCTCATTCTCCCTCACACCCTCACTCTCCCTCACACCCTCATTCTCCCTCACACCCTTCCCCTCGTGTTGTTCTGTCTATTACCATAATTGTTCCTCGCTGATATTATTGAACCACCAACCTTCTCTTACACACACACACACACACACACACACACACACACACACACACACACACACACACACACACACACACACACACACACACAGACACACACACACAAGTTAGGGAATCGAACTTCAGAGTGGGGGAATAAGGAGCACACGGTACCACAAAGACAGCTTACAATTAAAGCTTTGTTGTATTTCACACAAAGCCGAGCTGCTCCTTCGTGTTAATGAACAATCTTATCATTCAGCTGGCAGCCCACCACCCACCAGGCTGGCCACTCAGAGAAAGACGTAAGAAAACAGACAAACTCAGCACTCACCCCAACCCTGAGGGGGAAGAACTCTGACTGTGGGACCTGTGTGTCTTAGAATACGACTAGTACCACATCACCCTCCCAGCTTTTCCTACAGTAAGAAGGTATCAGGTAAGTCCCTATGACTCAAGGATTTAGAATAAGACGAAGGAAGAAGCTTTGTGTGAAATATAAACTACCCGCTATGATCTACCCGAGTATTGGTCCAGTAACGGATCCGGGAAACAGACCGAACCCGGCCAACAACAATGGCCATCTGGTGGCGGCTGCTTGAGATACCAACCTAGGAAGAGCATCACGGCACAGATGAGGCCAGGGCGAGTGTGAGGCCAGGGCGAGTGTGAGGCCAGGGCGAGTGTGAGGCCAGGGCGAGTGTGAGGCCAGGGCGAGTGTGAGGCCAGGGCGAGTGTGAGGCCAGGGCGAGTGTGGAACCAGGACGAGGTAGAAGGAGAGGTGCTGGGTAGTACAGTGTTTATTTTACATTCATTTCAAGTTCAGTTAACCTAGTACGATGCCTCCTGATTAGACATAAGGGAGGGTTCTTCAACATATGACCCCGGGGGCAAAAGAACTAGTTGCTAAGAAAGAGAGAGAGAGAGAGAGAGAGAGAGAGAGAGAGAGAGAGAGAGAGAGAGAGAGAGAGAGAGATTATAATACACTATCCCAGTTTTGTCAAGTGGTTCTGTTCGTTAGTTAGGGAGATAATGACCAAAACAATACTATGTACTCAATACACCATGATTACAGCGACCCACAAGGACTCACTAACTCGTGTGTATACTGTATGTCTGTCATGTGAAACCTTCTGGCAAATATGTAGTTTATCTCTGAAGAAAATCTGTTTATTCATTTTGTAGATAACGACCCAAAACTTGACGGCATTGGGGGAGGGGTGGTGAGAGGGGTGAGGGAGGGAGGCTAGGAGGGGTGAGGGAGGGGTGAGGGAGGGGTGCTGAGTGGGTGGAGGAAGGATGCTGGAGGTGAGGAAGGGATGCTGGGAGGTGGAGGGAGGGGGTGAGGAGGTGCTAGGAGGTGGAGGAGGATGCTGGGAGGTGAGGGAAGGGATGCTGGAGGTGAGGGAGGAGGATGCTGAGGTGGAGGAAGGACATGAGGGGGTGAGGGCGATGCTGAGGTGGAGGGGAGGGGTGCTGAGGGGTGAGAAGGGATGCTGGGAGGGGAGGCGATTGGGAGGCTGAGGGAGGGAGGACAGGGAGGTGAGGGAGGGAGGCTAGGAGGGGGAGGGAAGGATGCTGGGAGGGGTGAGAGGGATGCTAGAGGGGGTGAGGGAGGGGTGAGGGAGGGGTGCGGGGAGGGGTGGAGGGAGGATGCTGAGGGGTGAGGAAGGGCTGGGAGGGGTGAGGGGGGATGCTGGGAGGAAGGAGGGAGGGAAGTGAGGGGTGAGAGGGAGGGAGGCTAGGAGGTGAGAAGGATGCTGGGAGGTGAGGAGGGATGAGGTGTGAGAAGGGATGCTAGGAGGGTGGAGGGAAGGGATACTGAGGTGAGGAAGGGATGCTGAGGGTTGAGGAAGGATGCTAGGAGGGGTGGAGGAAGGATGTTGGAGGGTGATAAGGGATGCTGGGAGGGTGGAGGAAGGGGATGCTGGGAGGTTGAGGGGAGGGAGGCTAGGAGGTGAGGAGGGAGGCTAGGAGGGGTGAGGAAGGGATGCTGGGAGGGGTGAGGGAGGGATGCTAGGAGGGGTGAGGAAGGGATACTGGGAGGGGTGAGGAAGGGATGCTGGGAGGGTTGAGGAAGGGATGCTGGGAGGGTTGAGGAAGGGATGCTAGGAGGGGTGAGGAAGGGATGCTAGGAGGGGTGAGGGAGGTATTCCCATTAACGCCGCCATTGAGATGGATTCAGAAACACACCGACTCACAAAGGTAAATATAAATACTCAAAGACTCACTGATGGAGAGGCTCACAGATACACAGGCTTACAGAGCAACACAAAGACACACTCAAAGTACAGACTTATAAACAGTCATACAGACAAACACTCACAAGAAAGACGGAACAAAGCTATGAAAGACGACTCAAGACCCGCACTCGCTGGAACTACCATACACTAACACACGGAAATAACTAATAACAAATATAGACTCGGATAAACACACTTGTCAACCCTCAGTGAGATAAGACGTGCCTGAAGGCGCTCTCGGTTTTAGCAGCCAGGCCGAATCTGTTTGGCCCTGCCCACTCCCCCTGCTATACCCCAACGCCCTACCAGCCTTACTACACCAGGATCGATTCAGCAAACATTCTAGTGATTAGTGAACGATTGATTACGGAGCAATGTTCCTATAGTGCACTTAAGGAACTTTCTCGGCAAAACATTCTAGCCATCAGTGCAATAAGTGATTACCATACAGTGCTCGATAGTGCACCCCAAGGAAAAGTCAGACAGTGGGCACTTTATCGGTCAACTTTAAAGTGCCAGTGACAAGGACCACCGCGGTGTTTACATATATCGTGAAAACTGTGTCGGCGACCCCAAGCACCGAGGACAAAGTCCACGGTCTTTACAACTGACAAACATTAACAGATGTCTACCAGTGTCAGTGTCCCCCAAAGTGCCGCCAGTGACAAACACTTCCGTCCGCCCACAACAGATTTCAACCGATGGCCACCAATCACTTACTCCAGACGCACTCTGTATCATCTAAAGCGTGGGAACGGTTATCCTGATGGGAGTGTTATCGCGCTACTCAAGTCACTGAAAATATTCCACGCGCGGAGCCGTAGACAAGGCCGTCATGCACATAAGCCCATTAGAACCGTAACCTCCACTAGGAAACCGGAGAAACCCACCCCTGACAGACCATACCACCACACTGAAGTTCCACGGATATGGTATGATCTCCCGTCTTTACTGCTATCCAACGTCACTTCCCTAGCTAACAAGTTCGACGAGCTGGCAACTACAGTCAGGTCAACCGCCGCGCGCGTGGTTGCCATATGTGAGACTTGGCAAATTGTACCTGAAACGTGTCACATTGAGGGATATCAACTCTTTCATCACCTTCGTCCACAAAGACGCGGAGGGGGCGTTGCCCTCTTTTGTCAAGATGACCTACGCCCGTCACGCCTGGATGTTCAAGTCCCAGCAGATGTGGAAGCATTATGGGTACGTGTCGTGCTGCGGGCACACCCACGCAACACTGCCTCCATCATAATCTGTGTGGTATACCATCCGCCTCGATCACCCACCAGAGACACTCTTATCAATCATCTCATCACCACCTCAGACCACCTCAGAGTTAGGTACCCATGTGCCAAGTTAGTATTATGTGGGGATTTAAATGAAATTGACACCACTGATATCCAGGACCAGCTATCACTATCACAAGTTGTGACCTTCCCCACACACGGTCAAAACACCCTTGACCTTATCTTAACTGACCTAGCGGACCAGTACCAACCTCCTCAACCACTGCCTCCTATCGGGTGTAGCACACACTTATCAGTGCTCTGGTCCCCTGCTGCCACTCCCACTCAAGTACAGAGACCCTACATCAAGACCTACAGGCCGATTACTGACTCTGCAGCACGCCTCTTTGGACAGTGGATAGTTCACTATCCCTGGACTGAAGTACTCAGCGTGGATGACGTGGAAACCAAATGGATAAATTATACCAACACCACCACCGAAGCTCACCACCACTTCTTCCCCGAGAAGTCCGTCAGATCTCACCCAGCTGACTTGCCCTGGATCACACCTCCGATCAAAAGACTTATGCAACAGAGAGACAGAGCCTTTCATCTCAATGACCACATCCGCTACAGGTCACTTCGCAACAGAGTCATCCGCGAAATACGCACTGCAAAGAAGTCCCACTACCCAACCAAATTACAACACCTGAAGCAGACCAACATCAGTCAATGGTATGGTAAGCTTAAAGAACTCTGTGGACTAAACAATATGACACATCCCCTCCCCTTCCTTAGCCATCTCACTAATGTTGACGCAGCTGAGCAAACAAATAACCATTTCGCTACTATATGCCAGACGCTCCCACGGCTTGACACAACCACTCTCCCTGCTTACCTACCAGCCCCCCTTCCCACTGACTTAGTAGAGGAATTTGACGTAGCAAAACGCCTGGACAAACTAAAATTAAAACGCTCTACCACCCCCAATGACTTACCAATGAAACTATTCAAGGAGTTCTCCCCGGAGCTTGCTAAACCCCTCTGCTCCATCATCAATGCTTCTCTCAGTCAAGCCAGATGCCCAGCTGACTGGAAGACCTCTTATGTATCACCAGTGCTCAAGTCAACCAGCCCACAATCCTTAAATCAGCTACGACCTATTGCAATCACCCCAATACCCAGCCTAATCTGTGAAAGTTTTGTGTTTGATCATTATGCTGATATTGCAGGAGCCGTAGACCTCAGCAATTTGGCAACATGGAAAAACTTCCTCCACCACCATCGTCTTGGCTGGGCTTCTCGATTACATATACCGCCATCTCGAGAAACGAAAAACGTCTGTAGCTGTCGCCTTCATTGATTTCACTAAAGCGTTCGACCTAGTCGACCACAATATAATCATAAACAAAGCTATTGACCTCGGGCTTCGGAGAAGTCTCATACCATGGCTTACAGACTTCCTCAGTGACCGACGCCAAGCTGTACGCTTCCGAGGGGCTGTCTCCACCTTCCAGTCACTCACCTGTGGCGTCCC
>NW_024749219.1:0-20081 GCF_018991925.1 Homarus americanus
GTCCGTCTGTCTGCCTGTCTTTCTGTCTGTCAAGTTTTACACTAGCTGCTGCCCCTGTACTTTGGACACGAGAGAGAGAGAGAGAGAGAGAGAGAGAGAGAGAGAGAGAGAGAGAGAGAGAGTTGTAGATAATCCTTACTGCAATGGTGGATTTATTAGGCTGTGTTCATTTAGGCTGAAATTACTGGAAGATAAGAAGGATTTTCACACATTTACCCATACCTGTATAGCATGTTTTAAGAGCAGGGAGAGAGAGAGGGGTGGATAGATGGGGGTGGAAATTGAGAGAGTTTTTGAAGGAATATTATAGGTGTAGTGTCTTTACAATTTTGTGTTAGACATTATGACACAGCGGACGAAGGTTTTTGACAACGTTACCGAGACAACAAGAGTCGCAGTGTTCATTTTGTAATTCATCGGACCCATCCATAGATACTTCTTAGTTGTGTGTACATGAAGCTCGTCACTAACAGACATACAACATTTGAACGAAATTCTCAGACACAGGAAACCTTCAAAGTTAATTCTGTAAAAATTTAAGAATTTTTATAGACATGCCAGTACAGTCGTGGACAAAAGTTCCTGGAACTGATCTAAAGTAATATGGAGATTGAATCTGTGAACTTTTGAGTCAGAAGCTTCATAAACAAGCTGTTTTTATGCACTTTTATTTCATCAGTTTCAGTTCCTGGTATAGTCTCAATATATTCGTTCGTACCCTGATCTAATCTTTCCCTGATACTTCCCGTGATATCTTACACTCTGCATCCCAACTATCTCTCACTGTTCAAAAGCTCTCTCTCTCTCTCTCTCTCCGAATATTTTCACTTCACTTTTTTGTCTGTCCATTCAGTTTTCTTCCTTTATCTTCGTCTCTTCCTCTCACATCTTTATCACCCCATCAACCACTTCCTTCATTTGTCTTATCTGCTCGGTTTTTCTTTCATTTCTCCCCTACACTTATCTTCTCAATCTTTATCCTCCTGTTTTTGTTATCCTTCTTCTTCTTTCCTGATATTTGCTTCCACTGTCATTCTTCTTCACCCGTTACTTCTCCTTCATTCCACCTACCACCACTACCACCACCCCCACTACCACGTATCACCACCACTACCACCTGCCATCAAAACAACCCTATCTTATCATCACCACCACCTATCACCACAATCACCCTATTCTACCAACATCACCACCACCACGTATCACCACCACTACCACCTGCCATCAAAACAACCCTATCTTATAATCACCACCACCTATCACCACAATCACCCTATTCTACCACCACCACCACCCACTTCTCACCACTAGCACCTAAAACCACCTTCACCAATTGCCACTACCACTCAGGAATAAATCTTAACGAAAGAACTTATAACAGTGATGATGTGTTAATGAAATTCTTCCATGAAAACGATAATTGGAAACAAAGTAAAAATGCTCGGCCGATCTAACATCATCAGCTCAGACATGATTACGTCAGGTGCGGTAGCCTTTAACACACTTTACCTGGAGCCAGTTGCTCACTTTACAAATAACGCGTCGTTTACTATCATAACCAAATGGTACTTAGGTTAGGTTAGGCTAGGTTAGGTTAGGTTAGGTATGATCACATTCAAATATTAATTTACATGATTATCTACATGATCGTCCCTAATCGACAAACCAATTTGACTCCTCGAAAACAAAGAAAGCTATTGCTCTCTCTCTCTTCAGCGCGCGTGTGTAATAATAATAATAATAATAATAATAATAATTAACGGTTTATTGAAAGAGCTTGGCAGCCAGAAGGCTGAAAATATACAGTTACATATTTGGGGAATGGGTTACGAATTACAAATAATATACAAGTGACATAAGTGACACAAATAAGATATATAGTAACTTAGATGGGGATCAGCTCAAAATACAGTTCATTTCAACATAGTGACAGTGTAGGGAGCAGTGTTTACTGGGAGTGAATACACTGATTTATTACATGTTATTGATAATTTTACAATGGTTGGGACTGGGCTGTTCTTATAGCGATCAGTTCGTGCACGTATGGGCTGGATGCGGTTGTGGTGTCGAACAGCAATTCTCGGACAGGGGATCTCAGGTGGTAGTAGGGGCCGGTGTCGAGGATGGTGTAGAAGCTTCTTACCAAATTTGCAGATGAGGCCGTGGTGATGGTCAGTGAGAGTCGTGTGTAGCACTCCCAACCCCGGAAAGGTAGTACGACCATCAAATCGTGTGTTAAGACGGGTCACCGCAGGAGTGAGGTGGTCTTCCTCAAGTTGACGATGAAATTGGTTCTTAACTGGAGCAAATGATGCACTCTCACACCTGGTGCCGCCCTCATGTGGTGAGTAGTAGGAAGCGAGAGATAAGAGAGAGGGAGAGAAAAGTATAAAAGGGAGATAGATAGATATAGGGACAGAAAAGTTGGAATTGGTGTAATGGCGTCTCTCACAGTGTGTGGTGGTGATGGTGGTAGTGGTGCAGAAGAACGAAGAATGTCTGGTGAACTCCTAGTAATGGTGTGTGTGTGTGTGTGTGTTTCTCACCTATGTACCAGAAGACGAAGTACACGAATGATCTACCAGTAACATCTTTCATTCTCGTGATTTATTTGTGCCTTTGTCAAGTCAAACAAACGCTGGACGGTTCTCAGGCCAACACATACATATTGCAAACACACACACAGCCGCATTCATATCCACATACTCGAAACAAAACTAACATACACAGATTCGGTTCGCTTGAGTTCTGTGTTGTCTAAAATTGTTTTATTTTTCAGTGGAGACAGTCACCCAGTGTTCACTCAGTGGAGGCAGTCACCCAGTGTTCACTCAGTGTAGACAGTCACTCAGTGGAGGCAGTCACCCAGTGTTCACTCAGTGTAGACAGTCACTCAGTGGAGGCAGTCACCCAATGTTCACTCAGTGTAGACAGTCACTCAGTGTAGACAGTCACCCAGTGTTCACTCAGTGTAGACAGTCACTCAGTGGAGGCAGTCACCCAATGTTCACTCAGTGTAGACAGCCACTCAGTGTAGACAGTCACCCAGTGTTCACTCAGTGGAGGCAGTCACCCAATGTTCACTCAGTGTAGACAGTCACTCAGTGGAGGCAGTCACCCAGTGTTCACTCAGTGTAGACAGTCACTCAGTGGAGGCAGTCACCCAGTGTTCACTCAGTGTAGACAGTCACTCAGTGGAGGCAGTCACCCAGTGTTCACTCAGTGTAGACAGTCACTCAGTGGAGGCAGTCACCCAGTGTTCACAATGCCTTTGTAAATGAGTTAACAAGGAAGTTTACACAGTCGTGAAATATATTACTGAATTAAAACATTGTTGAACGTGGAATGGCTCTTAGATAAAGGTGTTTAAACCTCTGGGATAAAACTAAGACAATAATTTTCTCAGGGGAGACGCATTGTAACCCGGACATAAACTTTAATGGAGGTCTGCATGGCTTATGTTATAGATTTACTTATGGACAAACTTTGCGAGTAATATGTTTACAATTCTTGAATACTAACAGCGTCAATTTTTGTGAGAATATTTCCCACACAACAAACTCTATAGTAATAAGAAACATGCCTGAATATAAAGCAGCTTTTTCCTCTCTCATCGCTTTACAAACAACGAAGAAACAGACAACTGCTAATAGACACCACTAAAGTCCATTACATTTCACTACTTAATGGTTAATGTAATATTTTAATACATTTTGACTTAATATCACTCTGTCCTTTCATCAACACGTTTATACTTCTTGATTCTCGAAACTCTTATTATCATTTGTTAATAATTTCTTCATTTTTGTTGCCATGGTTTCTCTTTCCTCACTTCTCCCTTCCACCCTCTGATCTGTGACGACTCTCTCTCTCTCTTTCTCTCTCTCTCTCTCTCCACATGATAACACCAGTATTCTCATAAAAACATATTGTATTCCCGGATCATATCGTTCAATAAACATGTATCTGGCTTGTGTAAACAATAAAAAATAAAAGTTTTAAAGGGAATGTTTTTTTCGCGTTTGTATAATGCAAATTTCTTGTTTTCAATTTCTAGTTAAGCGCGCACTATCCAGGAAATTTTAGTATAAAACATTTTCTGTTTGAAATGTAGATGACACTCTGTGTTAACGCTCATGGGAGCGTTATTGGTTCCTGCTGGATAATAAGACCTTTGTCGTTGACGCGATGAGTATAATTCGGTCAAAACCTGTTAAAGAACAATTCATATACTGTATAACAAATGCTGGTATATCAGGACACACAGTATGAATAGTACGATCAATATACAGCACATAACCTATTAACCTCTTAAACATAACTCACATGTTACAACTGTTGATACATCAGGACACAGTTTGTATAATATGATCAATATACAGTACATAAATATACTTATTAAAGTTATTTAGAGTTTTTTAGAGGATTTAATAGTTCACAATCACACTCACGTTTTGGGGTCTAGGGTTTGACCAACGAGAACAAATATAATATCCTCTTGGTATATGTTGGTCGAACGAAAGATGTCTCTACGGTAGGAGGCGATAGACTATCCCTCAGGCAGTCATACAGCTGCGTGGCAGTCGCCCATTTAAACACCTCAGCAAATTCGTTGTCAACACTATGTCTCTCCTCTCACCCTCTCTCTCTCTCGTCTAGTTTATCTTACTGTGGCTATACCTCTCTTTCTCTGTCTCTTCTAGTTTATCTTACTGTGGCGGTAACACTATGCATTACAAGAGTGAGGAAGAATACTTATCATAAGTTGTGTTGGTCGCTGGCAGATTACACACCTGTGGCCGCGTCAACAAAGAACCTACAGTACAGAGTAATTTAGTTTTGTTGTTGAATGTATCTTAGTAATTATCATCCAGCTACCCATTGCATCTCGAACTCGACCAGGGAAAAAATCAAGCAAATAATGTTTATGAAAATTGGTAAAATATTAGAATAAAGATCATATTCACTCCAAAAAAATTAATTACCGGTAAAAAATCTAGCCATACCACAAGCAGGCTGACACGACACGACACGACACGACACGACACGACACAAGGCGACTCATGTTTTTACAGGTAATCTATAACTAGGACACAAATGCTCTACAAGTTTATTCAGCACACAGGGGCTTTAACATAAATCTTACTTATGGAGAATAAATTGTTTACACTACAGTCTGCACCGAGTCTTCTACCAGTCCATTATCTATAATAATCAACCTTACCATCAGCCTTATACTCTCTAAGAAGTCTTCTGATAGCAGTTAGGATTATACAGTCTCCCAGTAACTTTTGAGAGAGAGAGAGAGAGAGAGAGAGAGAGAGAGAGAGAGAAGGGGGGGGGGAATCCTCTCTCTTCCGTAAAACTTGAAAAAGACTAAAAATTCATTCTGTACCCCAGGAGAAAATCTCTCTCTGGTTCCTTCCTTCCTCGCGGGTAATATTGGGCAACACTTCCCCTTGTGATGGTGGAGGAGGGACTAATGGAGCTGCGGATAGAGGCAAGAGTCTGCAAAAATGAGGGACAGATCTGGATCATGTGTGTGTGTATATGTGTGTGTGTGTGTGTGTGTGTGTGTGTGTGTTAGTGTTATGAGTCATGATGATACCTTTAGTAGTCAATATGGAAGAGGTGAATGGGAGAGAGGGGCCGTGATTGTCTGTGATGGAATGGAATTATATTTTCCTTTTATCTATTTTTTTTTCTACTTTATTTTGTTTTTCGTTTCTCGTATATTTTATTCACTACTCTTGTTGCCGATAAAGAAACTGTCAAACTGTATTAAATAATTCCACATGTAAACACTAATATTTAATAGAAGGTTGAACTGAGGGACGCCTGATTATTAAAAAAATCTTGGAGGTTAGCGCATCAACATCCACTGGGCGCCTGGGTCCTAAGTTCTAATTAATGCCAACATAACCTAGCTCAACTTAACCTGTATACTAGCACTGTGGTTAGGTTAGACTCGGGCCTATTAGGACTTAAACCCATTTGACTGCAAACACCACATCTAATGTTTATTGCTACTCATAATAAAAATGGTAAGGTCCTGAAAGCTGCATATTTTTCCAGTATGAAAAACATATTCTAACCACCCCGGAGACACTAAGTGCTAAAATACAGCTATTCTCTTGAAATTCTGCCTGGGTATAACCACAAGCTGTTAAGTAAGCTTCATGTTTAAGATAGATCTTGAAAATATAAGGATTCAAGCTCTTAATATGCATACAAAACTTATAATGAACACAGGATGAGAAAGAAAGTTTGATTGCTTAGATAAATTTACACTGGGCTCTTGTATAGGAAGTGCTCCTCTCATACGCCTACACAGTGTACTCGTGTTATGAGGGCTGAGGTGTGGTGCTGGCTGAGGCAAGGTGTAGGGGTGGATGATGAAGGTGTAGTGCTGGGTGAGGAAAGGTGTGGTGGTGTATGAGATAGGTGTAGTGCTGGGTGAGGAAAGGTGTGGTGGTGGATGATGAAGGTGTAGTGCTGGGTGAGGCAAGGTGTAGGGGTGGATGAGGAAGGTGTAGTGCTGGGTGAGGAAGGTGTAGAGGTGGGTGAGGAAGGTGTAGTGCTGCGTGAGGAAGGTGTAGGGGTGAATGAGGAAGGTGTAGAGGTGGGTGAGGCAAGGTGTGGTGGTGGATGATGAAGGTGTAGTGCTGGGTGAGGCAAGGTGTAGGGGTGGATGAGGAAGGTGTAGTGCTGGGTGAGGCAAGGTGTAGGGGTGGATGAGGAAGGTGTGGTGGTGGATGAGGCAGGTGGATGTTGGCCGTGAGAGTCTCAGGTCATGAGCGAGGCTTCCTGTGAGAGACAAGTTTGTCCTAAGAGTCACTTAAGTGTCCACCACCATGATGACTCTCAAGACTTAAGACGTTCTCCTACAAACTTTTTACCCGTGTGTGTTCTTCCTAAAGTTGAGACACATCTGCCCAACCATCGGCTACTTTATATAATTTTTCTACTTCTCCTTTTTACTTTTACTTTCCATTATTATACAGCAACTTGTTTTGGTTTTATATAAATATACAGATTTTGGTGACATCAGGAAGTGATTTCCTTCACCTCTGTGTTAACTAATACTATGCAGTTTGAGATAGTGTGAGTTATTAGCTTAATGACTGTGATAATGGAAGAAAGTAATATCATTCTTATCTAAAAAGTATTGTAAGTTAAACATGTATTACCTTGTTGTATTTATTGGAAATATTATACACCAGTTAACTCAATCATGATAGTAACATGTATCATGACAGACCACAGGGTGAGGGATAAGGAGCCAACGAGGAGGACATATTGACCCCACAACTTAACTGTGTGAGACTATAACTGACTGGTGGAGGAGAAGTGAGAGGAAGTGAGGAAAACAGGAGAGAGAGAGTATGAGTGTTCTGGGTTGCATTGGTAACAAACAATTCACAAGTAACACCCCTGGCGCTTACCACACACACACACACGTCTCTCTCTCTCTCTCTCTCTCTCTCTCTCTCTCTCTCTCTCTCCTAGACGTAGTTATCATGTCAGAGTGGAGTCAGTACTTGAGTCGTGCAGCTGGGGACTGGTTCAAAAATATAATTAGTACGTGATGTTTTTCTCTAGAGCAAAAATCATTCATAACTTCTCGATAGAAATATGAGGAAAACAGTTTCTCTGGGGGGCAATATACGATCCTTTTCTAGTACACTTACTCTCCACTGCCTTTGTTTTATATGTTATTATACGGAAGATATGTGCTAAAATACATGTAATACAGATGTTAATATATTCTTCATGTCACCTAACGTAATATCCGTGAGGGAGTTGGTGGAATATAACAGCAGTGAGCGAATCCCCTTGTTCGTGAGTGTTACTCTCCCTGCCACAATATCTCTCCCGCAAATGGACGGATACCTTCGGAATCTGGCAGGGACACTGGCACCCTTAAGAGCCAGGAAAAATTCGATAGCAGACATGATACGATTCTTTAACCAGGAGCTTTATGGTGTTCGGGGATATATTGCGTCTTCGATTATATGTGAAAGGACACGCACAGGGCTTGTTGTTACCCTTGTGTGTGTGTGTGTGTAAGTTATTGTTATCTGCACCATGTTCATAACCCATGGAGGTTATTCATATCTGTTGTGGTGCAGTGGTGGTATGACTCTCTCTCTCTCTCTCTCTCTCTCTCTCTCTCTCTCTCTCTCTCTCTCTCTCTCATAAAATATTCAACAATATTTCTAACTCCATTACAAGGAAGTTACCAATGATTTTTAAATATTTTGTGAGCGAATAATCTTCCTGTACTGTCAAGTTATCACCATCTTGTAAAGTTTATGGAGGAATGTGCAGCAAATTTATATTGAGTTGATATTAGTTGTTGATGACACTATAGCGAGTCTTATAGTAATTTCAACTGTGTATTAGACTTTTATAACTATAACACCTACAAGCTTCACATAATCATAACACTTATAAGACTCTAGTACTTAACATCAACACAATATTAACACATCAGGCTTAGCATTATCCTTTGTCTTTCATCATTTAATTCACTGTATATATATATATATATATATATATATATATATCACAATAGAAAGATTCCTTCCCCGTATATAACCTCTACAACCACAAGACAACCATAACAACACAAACAACACTAAACAACACTAAACAACACAAACAACACTATACAATCACAAAACCTACCACATCAACAACACAATAACACTATATAACCACAACACAACCACAACACCAATAACACACCAAAAACAACACCAAACAACCACCACATCAGCAACACAACCACAAAACCACTGCAATAGTCAGAGTTAACAGGACCTCTGGCCCGGTAAGTTAGACTATGGAGTACAGGTTGACAACCCTTTATCCGAAATTCCGAAAACCGAAAAGCTCTAAAAACCGAAAGTTTTTTGTGGGGCATTTTTCTTTTTTTTTTTTTACAGGGATTATTAGCCCAGCCAGGCACAGATCACTGACCCACATCGGGGCCTGGGGGGCAAAAATGTAATCGTAATAATAATTATTCATAGTAAATAAAATTTTTAATAATTATACACCAAAATAAAATAATAATGATTACAATAATAATAATAATAATAAAATATAATAATAAAATTAATAATAATAATAATAACAATAATACTGTAATACCAGACGAGGTATATGCTAGAATATTAAAAGAATGTAGAGATGAGTTGAGTAATCCATTAGCAGTTTTATTTAATAAGTCATTAGAATCGAGCCGAGTGCCAGAAGCTTGGAAACTTGCAAATGTAGTTCCGATTTTCAAAAAGGGTGATAAATCAATAGCATCAAATTACCGTCCCATTAGTCTCACGTCAATCATAGGCAAGTTGCTAGAGTCAATTATTGCTACAAAAATCAGAAGCCACCTTGAAACATTCAACTTAATTCATTCGTCTCAGCACGGGTTCACCCAGGGACGTTCTTATCTCACAAATTTGCTTAGCTTTTTCTCAGAAGTATTTGAAGCGGTAGATAATGATAAGTCATATGATATAATTTATTTAGATTTCAGTAAAGCATTCGATAGAGTCCCTCATGAGATTGATAAGGAAGGTAGAAGCACATGGAATAGATTGATCAGTATTAAAATGGATTAGGTCATGGTTAACTGGTAGGAAACAAGAGTCAGCATAAATGGATTAAAAAGTCAGACTGGGTGCGGTCAAAAGCGGGATTCCCCAGGGATCTGTGATAAGGCCCTCTGCTGTTTGTTATATTCATTAATGATCTTGATTTAGGCATAACTAGTAGGATTAGTAAATTTGCAGATGATACCAAAATGGGAGAGTGATAAATTCAGACAGTGACTTTGAACACCTTCAAAGAGATCTAGATACCTTACATGAGTGGGGTCAGTAGACTGGCAAATGATTTTAATACTGATAAATGCAAGGAATACTACAGCAGATAGAAGACGAATACAAACGTTAAGTATAAACTAGGTAACACGAAATAAGAAAACTCAGTTTGTGAAAAAAGATCTGGGTATTATTTGTTAGCAACGACTGAAACCTAGAAAACAATGTATTAGCGTTCGCAACAAGGCAAACAGGATTCTTGGGGTTCATATCTAGGTCTGTGGTAACAGAACTGCTGACGTTATCTTGAAACTTTGCTGGCATGAGTGAGAGACCACATGGATTATGCGGTTCAGTTCTGGTGTCCTTATTAAGTGGACATAGATTCTTTGGAGAGTACAAGAAAAGAATGACAAAAATGATCCATAATATTAGAAACCTTCCACATATGAAGAAAAGACTTCAGAGAAAGAAAGCAGGCACATTCATTAGAGGCGTAGGGATTAGGGAGATATGATAGAGGTGTACAAGTGGGTAAGTGGGATTAACAAAGGGGTAAAATGGAAGATGTTCTGAAGCTCAGTAACAACAGAAATAACTAGAACAAATGGCTAAATTAGATAAATTCCGATTCAGAAGGATATAGGCAAGCACTGGTTTGGTAATAGAGTTGTGGATATGTGGAATAGGCTACCGAGTGCTATAGTAGGATCGGGGACGCTAGGGAGCTTCAAGACGAAGTTGGATAGGCACATGGAAGTGCTGGGATGGGTGTGAAAGTGATCTGCCCTGTATGGGCCAGTCGGCCTCCTGCAGTATCCCACTTTCTTATGTTCTTATGTTCTTATGTAAGAATGAAAAAAGATCAAAAGTGAGAAACACGACCTAGACCTATGAATTATTATTATTATTATTATTTTTATCATATTTTAGACCCCCAGGCGCCAATGTGGGTCAGTGATCTATGCTCTGGTGGGCTAATACACATAAAAAAAAAAACCTAACCATTCTGAAAACCGAAAAATTCCGAAAACCGAAATGCCTCTGGTCCCAAGGATTTCGGATAAAGGATTGTCAACCTGTATAAACTGTTGTCAAGACAGATTAAGGACACGAACTGGCGGTGAATGTTAAGTATACTGAGCCAAGGTCCTAGTTTAATGATCGTGAACTGTTGTAGTCAGAGAGAGAGAGAGAGAGAGAGAGAGAGAAACCGGAATAAGAGTATTATATCATGTCCTCTTGTTTCTTTGACATTTATTCATTTTGTTTTTGCTTTTACGTTTATTCTCCACTTTTAAGTTATCCGTCCATCATCAGGTTCTTCCATCAATCCACATTCTTCCTTTATCCTTCTACATCAACTCCACATTAATCCCAACGTAACGGTTTTTTTTTTACTGATTTTCCATTTTGACAAAAAAATATCCTCACATAATGGTAAAAATTATCTTCAGCTCACGTTGATATAAAAATGTAATAGAAAAATAGTTGCTTTTATTTTTTACGTAACTGTAATTTTACCTCCTATAAATTTGTGAAGATGAACAACAGACATAGTGAGCTGTCTCTAACTGCTCCACGTAATGTACAATCCCCTTCACTAGTGCATTGACAGGGGCTCTTCATATAACCATTCCACTGTAAGGGCGGAAACGATCTTCCTGCTGGTTACCGCTGCTAACTCCCTCGTTTGCTGCTGCAGACGACACTTGGGGGGGTAGGACAGAGGTGAGAACGGCAGCGTCTATCTGGGTCATGGGCAGATTCACCCCAGCCGCTATACAGTCACTATCTAGCTACCCGGCTGTTCGTCAAATTCTGGCTGTGATCTCATCATAGGTCCTGGACTCGTGGGCTGTGTTCCCAGACCTTCACCTATCGACTGTCAATTCTCTTGTCATCTACCACTACCGCATACCACGACCGTCAGTTCATCTCATTCCGTCTGTGCCCCTGTGTTCTCCTGCCATTTCAAGACGTCGCTCGAGTGTGGAGTTGAATGGATGCTTCCCTACCCCGAGTGTGGATCACAGTGTTCCAGAACCTTCCCCCAGGGCCACTGCCCTAGGAAATATCTGTTCATTGTTTGAGTCTATCAGTTGTTGACTCCCATTAATTGTTTGATTCTATTAATTGCTGACTCCCATTAATTGTTTGCTCCCTTTTATTGTTTGCTTCCATTAATTGTTTGACTCCATTAACTGTTGACTTGACTTAATTGTTTGACTCCCGTAATTGTTATTTGATGTTTGTTGAGTGGTGTCAGAGTTTTGTGTTATATTTTTATAGTAAAGAGATGTCAATCTCAAACGGTTGTTTGTTATTCCTCGGAAAACCGTGGTCCTTGACTTTCCTTTATTAAGATCCTGATTAGTCTGGTAAGGGATTTCTATCCCCAAAGTCAGGCCTTTACATCCACAAATCACTATCTTTGAGACTTTTGCTTTAATATTGCCTTAAATTTATTCCATAGTGTGTTTACCATTGCGAGTTACCTTCTGTTCAATGTAAACAAACACAGTGCTGCCACACTGCAAAAAACCTGATGAGCCCCTGTAAATGTACTAGTGGAGGGGACTATACATAAAAAGACTAGGAACCCCTGTTAGTTATATTATCCTGGTGACCTGAGAGGGTGGGTGGGTGCTACAGATAACACGTCGTGCTATTGGCTGCTAAATGAACGCTTTAAACTTTGTGAGATGATCGTTTATGTCATCAAAAGTTTACGAGTTGTTTATTATAATCATTAACGTGTGGGTAAGTATAACAGGAATCTTTCACGCCGAGTTATGACTAGAGTTACGGCCCAGGTGTGTCATTTACCACTAAAGTTACGGTCCAGGTGTGTCATTCCACACACATAATCCAGTTAGTATATCTGTGACTCTACGGTTTTAATGTTCCTTTAGCTCAAAATCCCATAAAGTTACCAGGTGAGTTGCGACACTATGCAGGTGAGCGATGTGAACTTTGTGCGAGCTGTGGTGAATGACCGACCAGCTTGTGTAAACTCACGCCGAAGGGAGGGTGACCTGTTTTTATAATGGTGTGACCTTGACCTTTTAACTCTGAAATTAAAGCAGTTCCAGAGGCTATAAACAGTGAATGAATGTGAGTTATTCCATCCTGTACATCACTCCATTTTCTACTTGAGCTAAGTTAAAACACACACACACACACATTGTGATATGGTTATAGGCGACACTCGATATCAGCAGCGTGACCATAAAAAAATATTTGTTGCCTCTGATCGTATTAAAGACACAAATTACAGTTCATCCATCCAGTGTGACACACTAATGGTCGGGGAAGTCCAGTAATGTGGGAGTGTGTGGTGATTCTCCCCAGCTGTTGGCTGTAACAACCATCTTATTACCTTTACACGATAATGGTCACCAAACAGTATATTTACACAAAGAGAAATATGACAGAGGGAACAAATATGAAGAGAAATGTAGATATTAAGATGAAATAAAAAACAAACAAAAAATATATAAATAAACAGCAAATATAGCTATGAAGACAAAAAAAAGAATAAAGAAAATCCCAACACACTAACAAAAGATGGGAGCGAGAGAGAAAGTAACGAGGGATAAGCAAACAATCCGGTTTCATTAAACAAGAACAAATTTATCTTAAGAGAGACGTCCACCACTCACATACAGACCCTGGGGGGGAGGGGGGGATGAAAAGAAGGAGGGAGAGTGGGAGGGGCGAGGACATGGAGAGGAGGGGTAGGAGATAGAGAGGAGGGGGAGGGGAAGGGGAAGGAGATAGAGAGGAGGGGGAGGTGCTGAAATGAACGTCCAGGCGTGAGTGTTTGTGTGTCAACAATTTCTGGCATTCCTTTTAATATTTTGGTCATCATGCACGTCAGTTATTGTCTCAGTCTCAGGCTACACTCAGGGTCCTCCGTAAGAGAGCTGTTGGTGGTCCTATTTTCCCAGAAATCTTTCTTAAATGACTGAGAAGTTTAGCGAAGTTTTCTTGGCAATTGAAGCTGCTCAGGTGACCCTCTCGCCTCTAATGTGTGTCTGTTTGTTTGTTTATTTATATATATATATATATATATATATATATATATTTATATCTTGATAAAATCACATGGGAAAATGGAAACAACGGAGTACCTTAGCTTTCGTCTTTATTCAAGACATCTTCAGAGGCAACGTTTGCATTGTGGATTTACATGAAATATATATATATATATATATATATATATATATATATATATATATATATATATATATATATATATATATATATATATATATATATATATATATATATTAATATCTTGATAAAATCACACGGGAAAATGGAAACAACGGAGCACCTTAGCTCTCGTCTTTATTCAAGACATCTTCAGAGGCAACTGGATTACATGGACAGAGAGAGGCTTAAATATACAGGGTGACCTTAAAAACATGAGGTCAGGTCATAATGATGACATCCACTAATCCCCACACCAACGTAGAGGAGCTTAAGAGAAGGGTGGTGACGTGACTAGCCAGGTCAGGTCAGAAAAAAGGGACCCACAAAATAACTATCATACCATCTAGATCAAAGGTTTTCAAAGCATTTTTAACCTTGGGCCACTGACAAATAAATTTATGTAACATATTACCAGTTTTGAACTGACCATCACTAAGGTTTATTGATTTTAATTCCTTAATCAAACTAGCTTCAACCAGAAGTCTTTCTGTGACACAAGATGATTTGAATACTTCTAAGCTTTTTTCCCAAGCAATGGGGTGATTATTATTCCTAACATGAACGAACAAGGCACTGCTTTCAGATGCAGTTCTGATATTATACTTATGTTGTTTGATTCTGAGCTGCAGTGTTTTTCCTGTCTGACCTACATAATTACAATTACATTTGCTACATGGAATACAATAAACACTTCCATTTACATTCAAACTTGGGCTATTCCTTATTAACATATTGGTAATGGTTGAGTCATACTTGAAAACAACATTAATATTTAGAAGCTTGAGGGACCGAACTAACGGGACAAATTCATTACGATAGGGCAGAGTCAAAATATTCTTAAGTGTAGGAACTTGTCTGGTTTGAGAGGAATGAAAGGATTTTTTAGCCCTTTTAAAACAACGATCAACAAACACAGAAGGGTACCCGAGTTTCTGTGCAATAGAACGAATGTGTTTCAATTCATCGTCAATAAATTCAGAGTCACAAATACGCAGACATCTTAAGAACATAGCAGAAAAAACTGACATTTTGGTAGACTCAAGGTGATTCGATAAAAAGTGAATGAAACTGTCTACCTGTGTGGGCTTTCTATATACCTTAAATTTATAGTTTTGGCCATTTCTCATGATAAGCATATCAAGAAATGGAAGGGATTCATTTATTTCTCTTTCAATTTTGAATGTGATACTAGGGACAATATCATTAAGCTTGTCTAAAAATTCCAATGGGTCACTGTTTCTAGGCCAAAGACAAAGAACATCATCTACATATCTATACCATGGAGGAATAAAGTCCACTATATTAGGTAGTAATCTAGACTCAAAAAACTCCATATAAATACAGGCTAGAGGAGCAGAAAGACAATTACCCATGCTCATGCCAAATATTTGCTTGTAGAACTTCCCATTTGCTCTAAACACATTGTCAGTTACGCATAACTCTATCAATTTCAGGAAAGTATCATGTTCAATAGTTAAATCTAGCAGTTGTAATTTATCTTTAAGAAATGAAAGTAAGTCTTTCACAGGTACTCTAGTGAACAGTGAATTTACATCAAAACTTATTAATTCGCAAGGTTCGTTGTGTTTCTTGAGTTTATCAATTAAATCACTGCTATTGTGTATATGTGAATTAGATATTTGGCCTGTAAGAGGGGATATCATCTTTACCAGCCACTTGGATAATTTGTAAGTAACAGAACCCACAGAACTCACGATAGGACGTAATGGATTATTAAGCTTGTGTGTTTTGATCAATCCATACATATAAGGTAAAGTGGGATTGATTTGAGAGAGCTGTTTGGTGAGATCGGGGTTCTTTTTCAATAACATCTTCATTTTGGAATTAGATAACTTATTAATATTTTCCAGGGGATCTTTCGTAAGCTCACAATACGTGCTTTCATCACTAAGTAATGAATTCATCTTATCATTGTAGTCACTTTTATCCAAAATAACAATAGCATTAGACTTATCAGCCTTGGTAATATGGATATTCTTATTTCTTTTCAAGTTTATCAAGGCTGTTTCAAATCTTTTTGGAATGTTTGAAGCAAATTTCTTATTTAAAACACTATGTATACAACCTTTAGCTATGGAAATATCTTCATTTGTAACATCTGACGACTTATTCTTTTCCAGGTTGATTAAACCTTTAGCAATAGTAAGCGGATTAACGCACCGTTGAGTGATAGAAAACTTCCTACCAAAACCAAGAACAAGTTTCTCATTTGTCTGTAGATCATAAGATGATAAGTTTATGAACAAATTTGGATCACTCAATATGGTCCAGTAACTCTCGTCAAACAGAGCATTTAATTTGGCATTTAACCTTCTTTTTTGGGCTTTGTCAGTTTCACTAAGAAGTTGATATACAAAATCACGAATGGTGTGCCACTTATCAACACGTTGTGTAAGTGACTTTTCCTGTTTAGTTCCTGCACCCGAGTAAAGACCGTTTGTAACCTGTTTTGCAAGACAGAAGGGTAGTCCTCGCCATAGGATAGGGGTGGGGGGTTGATTACACCAGCAGGAAGGTTTGGATCCCTACCAAAGTGAAGGAAGTAAGGAGTGTTATGCAGGGTGGTATTAATTGCTGTGTTCATGGCCAGTTGTGCAAGAGGTAGCTGATTGTCCCAACCGCCGTACTGATTATTAACCAAAAACGACAAGTGATCTTTCAACGTGCGGTGGGAACGCTCAACCATGGCATTAGCCTGTGGGTGGTAACTAGTGGTTAGATTTGACTCAGCCCGCAGCAAGTCGCACGCCTTCTGAAAGATGCCCGAGGAAAAACTCTGTCCCTTGATCACTTACAATGACCCGGGGACATCCATGAGTACCAACGTATTGTAATAGGGCTTCACAAACTGTCTCTGTGCGTTTATCGGGGATGGGTATATAGGTCGCAAAACGTGAATAGTGATCGACGATGGAAACAACGTATCTGTTTCCCCGATGTGAACGTATTGTCATGTCAGTTAGATCGATCGATACCCGTTCCAAGGGCTGAGAGGCTGGTGGGAACTCCTGCAGCTCTCCCTGTCTCTTTGGGGTACCCTTCCTTAACTGACATGGCAGACATCCTTTGACAAATGCCCCAACTTTCCGCGCTAGATTGGGCATGAAAAACATAGAGCGTGCACGTGCATATGTGCGACATTCACCCGGGTGGGCTGCGAATTTGGAAGAGTGAGCTACTTCTAGGGCCGAGTTTTCCAAGGATGCGGGGATGACTACGAGTTCTGTGGGTTGTTCATCATCCTGTTTCATAGTAACAAGATACAGGACTCCGCTCAAAAGACTGAAATCACAAAGCGAGGCTTTGTTGACCTTCTTGGGGAGCGGACCCCCCTCAAGGAACTCAATGACAGGACCCCACTGTGGGTCTTCGAGTTGGCGTTGGCGCACCTCGTTAGGTGATAGGTCCCCAAAAATGGGCTGAGTCATGCTGCTAGGATTCCCGACATTATTTATAGGTAATACATTACGGCTCAGTGCGTCTGGTACTACGTGGTTCTTGCCTGGCTTATGCAAAATGGAGAAGTTATACGCATTTAGAAAGACTGCCCAGCGTGCTACCCGTGCATTTGGAGTTTTACCTTGGAAGATATATATTAAAGGACGGTGATCAGTGATTACATAAAAGTGTCTACCAAATAGGTAAGCATCAAAGGAAGTTACGGCCTTGACAATAGCCAAGGCTTCTTTCTCAGTTGTGGAGTAGCGGAGGGCAGCTCCGCTCAATTTCTGGGAAAAATAAGCAATAGGGATGGGGTTATCTTCACCACCTTGCATGAGACAGGCTCCCAGTGCTTCGTCGGAAGCGTCAGTGTGCACGTAAAACGGCTGCGTGAAGTCCGGCAGTGCTAACATTGTTGCTGACTTCAATAAGTCCTTAAGATAGTTAAAAGCTTTATCTGCCTCCCCCGACCACCGAAACTGAACCGACTTCTTTGTAAGTTTCGTAAGGGGGAGGGCCGCCTCTGAAAAGTGAGGGATGTGACGTCTGAAAAAATTGGCGGTGCCGAGGAACTGTTTCACACCCCTGGCTGTGGTGGGGGGTGGCATCTCTGCTATCGCTTTCACTTTCACGCGCGCATTTCCTAAGGGACACTTTCAATCCGGCCGCTTTCATGACCGAGAGAACCTCATCTACATCCCGCATGTGAGAATCCATGTTTTTACTATAGACGATAACATCGTCCAGGGAAGCCATAGCGTTCCGCCCAAGCACGGGTGTGAGACTGTGGTTCACAGCCCTCATGAACGTGGCCGGTGCTCCCTTTAGCCCGAAAGGTAACCCGTTGAAACAAAATAGACGGCTGCCGTCCGCGAAAGCAGTTTTGGGGCGGTCAGCGGGGTCAACTGGTAAACTCCAGTACGCATCCTTACAGTCTAGAACTGTGAATATAGAAGCTCCGTTCAATTGGTCCAGTGTCTCGTTAATTCTGGGCAAGGGATAGCTATCAGCAATGGTGTCCTTATTAAGTTCCCTATAGTCTACACAGAATCTAGTTGACCCGTCCTTTTTTCTGACTAATACGACCGGGGAGCAATAGGGGCTAGTGCAAGGGGAGATGACACCACGTTCCTCCATTTGGCGACATAAGTCCCTAATTTGAGTTTTAGCCGCCTCAGGAAGCCTCCACTGCCGTACTCTGGTGGGAGGAGCGGAGCCGGTATTAATTTTGTGTGAAGCTGACATCTGGCCGAGGTCCTGATCTGAAGTGCAAACAGATCTTCATGCTGCTTTATTATAGAGCGTAGACGTTCTCTAATAAGGGTGGGTAGGCGATCTATGTCAAGGGATTCTATTGCAGTGGCGCACATTTGCTGTGACTCTACGAATTCTGTGTCACTCCTAATGTTATATCTCGTAGAATCAAAATGCTCCACATCCTCTACTTTATCGACCGCACAGACTGTTCCCACTGAATGACCAGGGGTAAGTTTAAATTCCCTGGGGGTGGGGTTTGTGACTGGGATGCTAGGCTGCTGAGTGTTAATGAGCCCCGACTGCACGTATGGGGACATTTTATGAGGGGTTTCAAAAAATACATACTCCTGATCCTCCGTGGAACTGTCGAACGACCTTGACCATCGAACGGGCAGAACAACACTAGAATGGGAAGGGATGACAGTGGCGCGCGTAGGGTGTAGCTGGGGGGCTTGGGGTGCGGGGGCCTGGGGGCGTTTAGGCTTAATGAGGTGGACGGGCAGACCAGACCTATTCCTAATAGGAGTACCTGCATAATCTCTACTATCTAGTGTCACGGTATACCGGCTCCCATCAAACTGGATTCCGTACTTAAACCTACACAAGAAATCTGACCCAATAAGAACATCCCCTGGGAAAAGATCACCGCTTACCACAACCAGCGCGTGAACAACTATCTTATCTCCTAAGTCTACAGTTATATCTCTGGAATCCAATGTTGAGAGGCGGTTCCCCGTGACGCCACGTAACTCAGGAACTCTATGCTTTCCCCCTCGGCTCATCTTGGAGGCCACGTTCTGTTTCACCAAGGACACCGAGGAGCCTGTGGCAATGAAAGCTTCAACCCGTTTCCCTCCCATTTTCAACTTAATAATTGGCCTGTCTTCCCTAGCCACCATCAACGCCTCGCCCTTGTCTTTAGTAGTAGGGACATAACCTGCGAATGTGTCCCCACTCGGCACATGCGTAACAACCCATTCCGGTGTATGGACACTCTCTGCGGGTATGTCCCTGGTCGCCACACCCATCGCACTGGTTTCCCTCACATTGGAAGGGACATCCGTGCACCGCGTGGGACCATGCCCCACAGGAGGAGCAGCGAAAAGGCTTCGGAGCTCTATACCAGCTATCCCGCATGGGCGGGCCCGGGCGCGCACTTGTGACTGCACGGGGGCGGGGGTCAATCCCAGCCCGCGCCCCGCAGGTCCCTGCCCCGGACGCCGGCGCCCCGTGGCGCATTACCCAACGTGTTTATACCTACTGTATCTAACCGTGATTGCTCACGCCCTTCCTCGTGGAACTGTGACT
>NW_024749220.1:0-29174 GCF_018991925.1 Homarus americanus
TCGAGAAGGGGAGTTTGGTATACTCGACTAGGGGACTTTGTTATACTCGATGAGGGCCTTTGTTAAACTCGATGAGGGCTTTTGTTATACTCGACCAGGGGACTTTGTTATACTCGATCATGGGCCTCTGTAAACTCGATCAGGGGCCTTTGTTATACTCGATCAGAGGACTTTGTTATTCTCGATCAGGGGACTTTGTTATACTCGATCATGGGGCCTTTGTTATAATCGTTCAGGGACTTTGTTATACTCGATCAAAGGGCTTTTTATACTCGACCAGGGAGTTTGTTATACTCGATTAGGGGCCTTTGTTAAACGATCAGGGCTTTTGTTATACTCGATCAGGGGACTTTGTTATATCTCGATCAGGGACTTTATACTCGATTAGGTGGCTTTGTTAAACTCGATCAGGAACTTTGTTCTACTCGATCAGGGGCCTTTGTTATAATCGTTCAGGGGACTTTGTTATACTCGATCACGGGACTTTTATATACTCAATCAGAGGACTTTGTTATACTCGATCAAGGGACTTTGTTATACTATCGAAGAACTTATACTCGACCAAGGGGTTTGTTATTCTTGGACAGGACTTTTGTCTCGATGAGGGGCCTTTGTTAAACTCGATGAGGGCCTTTGTTATACTAGACCAGGGACTTTGTTATACTCGATCAGGGGCCTTTGTTAACTCGATCAGGGGCCTTTGTTATTCTCGTTCAGGGACTTTGTTATACTTGATCAGGGACTTTGTTCTACTCGATCGGGAACTGTGTTATACTCGACCAGGGACTTTGTTATACTCGATCAGGGCCTTTGTTAACTCGATCAGGGCTCCGTTATACTCAATCAGGGACTTTGTTATTCACGATAAGGACTTTGTTATACTCGATCAGGGCTTTGTTATACTCGATCGGGAACTTTGTTATATTCGATGAGGGCCTGTTATACTCGACCAGGACTTTGTTATACTCGATCAGGGACTTCGATAATATACTCCGATATATAAAGTATTGTTTTACCTCAGATCAGGAAATCCTTTGTTGATACTCATCAGGGACTTTGTTATACCTTATAAGGGGGCGCTTTTGTTTTACTCGATCAGGAAACTTTGTTATACTCGATCAGGGACTTTTGTTATACTCGGGATGAAGGGCCTTTTTATACTGCTGATGAGGGACTTTTGTTCTACTCGGATCAGGGACTTTGTTACCCGGATCAGGGACATTGTTATATCTTGATGAGGGACTTTGTTTATACTCTCGATGATGGGACTGTGTTATTCTCGCTCAGGACTTTGTTATAACGATCAGAGGATTCTTGTTATAATTTAATAGGGTCCTTTTGTTAAACTCGGGATCAAATGCCTTCTGCGTTTCTTCGATGAGGCCCTTTTGTTAAACCCGGATTAGGGACTTTGTTCTATCTGTTCAGGGAGACTTTTGTTATACTTCTGGATCAGGGATTTTTGTTATACTCGGCGAGGGGCTTTGTTATACTCTCGATCAGGGGTCGTTATACTTGATCGCGGCCTTTTGTTATAATCGAGAGGGGAGTCGGTATACTCGGATCAGGGGACTTGTTAGCCTCGATGAGGGGCCTCAGCAACCCGGATGAGGGGGCTTTTGTTATATCACCAGGGGATTTCGGAGCATTTCCATGATCATGGGCCCTGTTAACCTTTCGGGATCAGGGGCCTTTTGTTATACTCGACCAGAGGACTTTGTTATTCTCGATCAGGGGACTTTTGCTATACTCATCATGGGGCCTTTGCTATAATCGTTCAGGGACTTTGTTATACCCGATCAAAGGGCTTTTTATACCGACCAGGAGTTTGTTATACCTCGATTAGGCCTCTCGTTAAACACGATCAGGGGTTTTGTTGAATTTTGATCAGGGGACTTGTTATATCTCGAAGGAACTTTGTTATACTCGATGAGGGCCTTTGTTAAACCCGATGAGGGGCGTTATACTCGACCAGGGACTTTGTTATACTCGATCATGGGCCCTGTTAAACCTCGATCAGGGCCTTTGTTATACTCGATCAGAGGACTTTGTTATTCTCGATCAGGGACTTTGTTATAATCGTTCAGGGACTTTGTTATACTCGATCAAAGGGCTTTTTATACTCCGACCAGGGAGTTTGTTATTCTCAGCCAGGGGACTTTGTTATACTCCGATGAGGGCCCTTTGTTAAACTCGATGAGGCCTTTGTTATACTAGACCAGGGACTTTGTTATACTCCGATCAGGGCCTTTGTTAAACCTCGATCAGGGCCTTTATACCCGTTCAAAGGACTTTGTTATTCTTGATCAGGGGACTTTGTTATACCCGAGTAGGGGGCTTTTTTATACTCGATCAGAGGACTTTGTTATAACTCGATCAGGGAAATGTTATACTCGACCAGGGAGTTTGTTATACTCGACCAGGGACTTTGTTGTACTCGATGAGGGGCTTGTTAAACTCGATGAGGTACCTTTGTTATACTCGACCAGGGACTTTGTTATACTCGATCAGGGCCCTTTGTTATAATCGTCAGGGAACTTTGTTATACTCGATCAGGATTTTGTTAAACCTCGATGAGGTACCTTTGTTATACTCGACCAGGACTTTGTTATACTCGATCAGGGCCTTTGTTATAATCGTTCAGGGAACTTTGTTATACTCGATCAGGACTTTGTTATACTCGATCAGGACTTGTTATACTCGACCAGGAGTTTGTTATACCTCGACCAGGACTTTGTTATTCTCGATAAGGGGACTTTGTTATACCGATCAGCGGCCTTTGTTATACTCGACCAGGGACTTTGTTATACCCGACCAGACGACATTGTTATACTCGTTCAGGGCCTTTGTTATACTTGATGAGGGGGCTTTGTTATACTCGATCAGGGACTTTGTTATTCTCGATAAGGGACTTTGTTATACTCGATCTGGGGCCTTTGTTATACCTCTGTTCAGGCGCCTTTGTTATATTCAATCAGGGACCTTTGTTATACTCGACCAGGGACTTTGTTATACTCGATCAGGGCCCTTTGTTAAACCCGATCAGGGCCTTTGTTATACTCGATCAGGCGACTTTTGTTACCTGATCAGGGACTTTGTTATACCTCGATCAGTGGGAATTGTTTTACTCGATCAGGAAACTTTGTTATACCTGATTAGGGACTTTGTTATACTTTGATGAGGGGGCTTTATTATACTCGATCAGGACTTTCTTATTATCGGTCAGGGGACTTTGTTATACTCGATCAGGGGGTTGTTATACTCGATCAGGAACTTTGTTATACTCGATCAGGGGCCTTTGTTTTACTCGATCAGGAATCTTTGTTATACTCGATCAGGGGCCTTTGTTATAATCGTTCAGGGACTTGGTTATACCTCGATCAGGGACTTTGTTATACTCCGATCAGGGACTTTGTTATACTCGATCAGGGGCTTTGGTTTTACTCGATCAGAAAACTTTGTTATACACGATCAGGGCTCTTTGTTATACCCGATCAGGGACTTTGTTATACTCGATCAGGGACTTTGTTATACTCTATGAGGGGGCTTTGTTATACTCAATCAGGGGCTTTGTTATACTTGGATCAGCCCTGTTATAATCGTTCAGGGACTTTGTTATACTCGATCAGGGGACTTTGTTACACTCGACCAGGGACTTTGTTATACCGATGAAGGGCCTTTTTGATACTTCGATAAGGGACTTTGTTATACTCGATCAGGGACATTGTTATATCCGATGAGGGGACTTTGTTATACTCGATGATGGGACTGTGTTATACCTGTTCAGGGACTTTGTTATACAGGATCAGGGGACTTTGTTATACTCGAATAGGGCCTTTGTTAAACCCGATCAAAGGCCTTTATATTCTCGATGAGGGCCTTTGTTAAACTCGATTAGGGACTTTGTTCTACTCGTTCAGGGACTTTGTTATACTTGATCAGGGGATTTGTTATACTCGATGAGGGGGCTTTGTTATACCTCGATCAGGGGGTTGTTATACTCGATGACGGGACTTTGTTAAACTCGATCAGGGCCTTTGTTATACCCGATCAGACTTTGTTATTCTCGATAAGGGGACTTTGTTATACTCGATCAGCGGCCTTTGTTATACTCGACCAGGGACTTTGTTATACTCGACCAGACGACATTGTTATACTCGTTCAGGGCCTTGTTATACTGATGAGGGGGCTTTGTTATACTCGATCAGGGACTTTGTTATTCTCGATAAGGAGGACTTTGTTATACTCGATCTGGGGCCTTTGTTATACTCTGTTCAGGCGCCTTTGTTATATTCAATCAGGGACCTTTGTTATACTCGACCAGGGACTTTGTTATACTCGATCAGGGCCTTTGTTAAACCTCGATCAGGGCCTTATACTCGATCAGGCGACTTTGTTATACTCGATCAGGGACTTTGTTATACTCAATCAGTGAGAATTGTTTTACTCCGATCAGGAAACTTTGTTATACTCGATTAGGACTTTGTTATACTTGATGAGGCTGGTTATACCTCGATCAGGGACTTTCTTATTATCGGTCAGGACTTTGTTATACCCGATCAGCTTTGTTATACTCGATCAGGGAACTTTGTTATACTCGATCAGGGGCCTTTGTTTTACCCGATCAGGAATCTTTGTTATACTCATCAGGGCCTTTGTTATAATCGTTCAAGGACTTTGTTATACTCGATCAGGGACCTTTGTTATACTCGATCAGGGGACTTTGTTATACTCGATCAGGGGCTTTGTTTTTACTCGATTAGAAAACTTTGTTATACCGATCAGGGGCCTTTGTTATACCCGATCAGGGGACTTTGTTATAACTCGATCAGGACTTTGTTATACTCTATGAGAGGGGCTTTGTTATACCCAATCAGGGTTTGTTATACTTGATCAGGGCCTTTGTTATAATTGTTCACGGACTTTGTTATACTCGATCGACTTTGTTATACTGACGGACGTTATACTGATGAAGGGTTTGTTATACTCGATAGACTTTGTTAACTCGATCAGATTGTTATCGATGAGATCTTGTTGGACTTTGTTATACAGGATCAGGGACTTGTTATACTCGAAGCCTTAAAGACCTTCGACATTTGATGGAGCTTGTTAAACTCTTGATGGACTTTGTTCTATTTACTAGACTTTGTTATACTCTGATCAGGGATTTTGTTATACTCGATGAGGGGCTTTGTTATACTCGATCAGGGGTTGTTATACTCGATGAGGGGCCTTTGTTAAACTCGATCAGGGCCTTTGTTATACTCGATCAGGGACTTTGTTATTCTCGATCAGGGACTTTGTTATACCCGATCAGGGGCTTTGTTATACTCGATCAGGAAACTTGTTATACTCGATCAGGGGCCTTGTTATAATCGTTCAGGGACTTTTGTATACCTAACAGGGGGCTTTTTATACTCGACCAGGGGAGTTTATTATACCGATTAGGGCCTTTGTTAAACCTCGAAGAGGGCTTTTGTTATACTCGATCAGGGACTTTGTTATATTCTCGATCAGGGACTTTGTTACGATCAGGTGGCTTTGTTATACTCGATCAGGAACATTGTTATACCTGATCAGGGCCTTTGTTATAATCGTTCAGGGGACTTTGTTATACCTGATCAGGGAACTTTTTATACTCAATCAGGGACTTTGTTATACTCGATCAGGGACTTGTTATACTCGATCAGTGGACTTTGTTATACTCAATGAGGGCCTTGTTATACTCGATCAAAGTCCTTTGTTATACTCGATCAGGGATTTGTTATACTCGATCAGAGACTTTGTTATACTCGATCAGGGACTTTTATACTAGATCAAGGACTTTGTTATCCTCGATCAGGGTCTTGTTTTACCTCGATGAGGGGCTTTGTTATACTTGATCAGGAACTTTGTTATATTCGATGAGGGACTTTGTTATACTAGATTAGGGGCCATTTTTATACTCAATCAGGGACTTTGTTATTCTCGAATAGGACTTTGTTATAATCGTTCAGGCGACTTTGTTATACTCGATTAGGACTTTGTTATACTCGATCAGGGACTTTGTTATAATCGACCCGGGAGTTTGTTAAACCCGATCAGGACCTTGTTATACTCGATCAGGGGCCTTGTTATACTCGTTCAGGCGCCTTTGTTATATTCGATCAGCCTTGTTATACTCGATGTGAACATTGATATATTCGATGAGGGACTTTGTTATACTCGATGATGGGACTGTGTTATACCTGTTCAGGGACTTTGTTATACAGGATCAGGGGACTTGCTATACCTCGAAATAGGGCCTTTGTTGGGAACTCCTCGATCAAAAGGCCTTTGTTATTCTCGATGAGGGGCCTTGTTAAACTCCGATTAGGGACTTGCCCTCATTCGTTCAGGAGACTTTTGTTGTACTTGATCAGGGTTTTTGTTATACTCGATGAGAGGTTTTGTTATACTCGATCAGGGCTTTGTTATACTTGATCAGGGCCTTGTTATAATCGACTGTGTGAGCTTGTTATACCTGACCAGGACTTTGTTATACCCATGAGGGGCCTTGTTAAACTCGATGAGAGGCCTTTGTTATACTCGACCAGGGGACTTTTGGTTATACCTGATCATGCGCCCTGTTAAACTCGATCAGGGGCCTTTATTATACCTGACCAGACTTGCTGCCTCTCGATCAGGGACCTGTTATACCTGATCAGGGGGCTTTGTTATACCTCGATGAGGGAACTTGTTATTACCGATCAGGGCCTTTTGCTATAATCGTTCAGGGACTACATATACCTGATCAGGGGGCTTTTTATACTCGACCAGGGAGCTTGTTATACCGATTAAGGGCCTTTGTTAAACTCGATCAGGTCTTTTGTTATACTCATCGGGGACTTTATTATTCTGATCAGGGGACTTTGCTATACTCATCAGGTGGCTTTGTTAAGTACTCGATCAGGAACATTGTTATACTTTGATCAGGCCTTTTGTTATAATCGTTCAAGGGACTTGCCATGGCCTGATCAGGACTCTTTACCAGTTAGGACTTTGTTATACCTGATCAGGGACTTTTGGTATACTGATCAGGGATCTTCGTTATACTCGACCAGGGTTTGTTATTCTCGCCAAGGGAATTTTGTTATACTCGATGAGGGGCCTTTGTTAAACTCCGATGAGGGCCTTTTGTTACCAGGACCAGGGGACTTTGTTATACTCGATCAAGGGACTTTGTTAAACTCGATCAGTGGGCCTTGTTATACCTTTCGCTCAGGACTTTGTTATACTCTTGATCAGGGACCTTTGCTATACTGAGTAGGGGTTTGTTATACTCGATCAGGGGCTTTGGTTATACCAAGGTTCAGGGACTTTGTTATATTTTCCCATCAGAGCATCTTTTGTTATACCTCGACCAGGGAGTTTGTTATACTCGACCAGGGACTTTGTTATACTCGATGAGGGCCTTGTTAAACTCGATGAGGTACCTTGTTATACTCGACCAGGGACTTTGTTATACTCGATCAGGGCCTTTTGTTGTAATCGTTCAGGGAACTTTGTTATACTCAATCAGGGGACTTTTGTTATACCGATCAGGGGACTTTGTTATTCGGGATGAGAGGGACTTTGTTATACTGATCAGTGGGCTTTGTTGTACTCGATTAGGAACTTTGCTACCTTTGATCAGTGCCTTTGCTCACTTCCGTTCAGGCGCCTGCGAGATTCTGATCAGGGCCTTTGTTATAATTTCGATGAGGGGACATTGATATATTCGATGAGGGGACTTTGTTATACCGATGATGGGACTGTGTTATACCTGTTCAGGGACCTTGTTATGCAGGATCAGGGACTTTTGTTATACTCGAATAGAGGCTTTATTAGAACTCGATCAAAAGGCCTTTTGTTATTCTCGATGAGGGCCTTTGTTAAACTCGATTAGGGGAATCAAATTTTACTCGTTGAGGGACTTTATATACTCTGATCAGGGATTTTGTTATACTCGATGAAGGGGCTTTTGTTATACTCGATTAGGGGCCTTTGGTTATAATGTTCAGGAATTTTGTTATACTCGATCAGGGACTTTTATAAATTCAGTCAGGAATTCGTTAAGTACCTGATCAGGGACTTTGTTATACCGATCAGGGACTTTGCGGTACCCTGACCAGGGAGTTTGTTATTTCGCCAGGGACTTGTTATACTCGATGAGGGGCCATTGTTAAATCAGCGAGGGGCCTTTGTTATACTAGACCAGGGACATTGTTATACTCGATGAGGGGCCTTTGTAAAACTCGATCAGGGGCCTTTGTTATAACAATTTTTCGTTCAGGACTTTGTTATACTCTGATCAGGGGACTTGCTATACTTTATAGGGGTTTTGTTATAATTACTAGGGGGCTTTGTTATACCGTCTGTATATTTTGTTATACTCGATCAGATAATCCTTTTGTTATACCTCGACTCAGGGACTTTTGTTATACTGACCAGGGAGCTTGTTACACTCGACCAGGGACTTTTGTTATACCCGATGAGGGCCTTTGTTAAACTCCTCGATGAGGTACCTTGTTATACTGCACTAGGACTTTGTTATACTCGATCAGCTTTGTTATAATCGTTCAGGAATTTTTGTTTTACTCGATCAGGACTTTTGCTATACTCGATCAAAGACCTGCTTATACTCTCGGGATCAGGGGCTTTTTTACCTCGATCAGGAAACTTTGTTATACCTGTACGAGGGCTCTTTGTTATACCCGATCAGGGACTTTGCTATACTCGATCAGGGACTTTGTTATACTCCATGAGGGGCTTTGTTATACTCAAATTTAGGCTTTGTTATACTCTGGATCAGGGCCTTTTGTTATAATCATTCAGGGACTTTGTTATACCTCGATCAGGGACTTTTGTTATACTCGACCAGGGACTTTTGTTATACTCGATGAAGGGCCTTTGTTATACTCGATGAGGGACTTGTTCTACCTGATCAAATTTTGCTTATACTGAATTCAGGGACATTGTTAGTATTCGATGAGGTGTAATTGTTATACTCATGATGGGACTGTGTTATAATGGCCCAGGGACTTTGGTTATACAGGATCAGGGGACTTGTTATACCTTCAATAGGGCCTTTGTTAAACTCGGGATGCGGGGCTTTGTTATACTCGATCAGTGGGCTTTGTTGGGTACTTGGATCAGGGCCTTTTATATAATCAATCAGGAGCTGTTATACTCGAACATGGACTTTGTTATACAGTACTCGATGAGGGGCCTTTTGTAAACTCGATGAGGGGCCTTTTATACTCGACCAGGGACTTGTTATACCTCTATAAGGGCCTTTGTTAAACTCGATTAGGTAAATCTTTTGTTATACCTGAAGAGGATTTTGTTATACTCGATCAGGGCCTTTGTTATAATCGTTCAGGAAACTTTGCTATACTCTGATCAGGACTTTGTTATACTCGATCAGGAACTTTTGTTATACTCGACCACAGGGACTTTGTTATACTGATCAGGGCCTGCCAAACTCGATCAGGGCCGCTTATACCCGATCAGGGACTTCGGTTATTCACATATGTGGACTTCGGTTATACTCTCGATCAGGGCTTTGTTATACTCGATCAGGAACTCTTGTTATACCGATCAGCGGCCTTACCGATCAGGGACTTGCTTATACCACCAGACGGCATTATACCTGTTCAGGAGCCTTTGTTATACGGTGGATCAGGGCTTTGGCTATACCTTCGATCAGAGACTTTTTATTATTCTCGATAAGGGGACTTGTTAGGAGTTCCCGATGAGGGGCCTTTGTTATACTCTCGACCAGGGACTTTGTTATACCTCGACCAGCCTTGTTTAACTCCCGATCAGGGGCCTTTTGTTATAATGATCAGGCGACTTTGTTATACCGATCAGGGACTTTTGTTATACTCGATCAGGGGCGTTGTTTTACTCGATCAGGAAACTTGTTATACTCGATCAGGGACTTTGTTGTTTCGATGAAGGGCCTTTTTATACTGATGAGGGACTTTGTTCTACTCGACTAGACTTTTGTTATACTCGGGATCAGGACAAAAGTTATATTCCATAGACTTTGTTATACTCGATGATGGGACTGTGTTATTCTCGTTCAGGGACTTTGTTATACCGGATCAGAGTGACTTTGTTATACCGAATAGGGTCCTTTTGTTGTAAACTCGATCAAATGCCTTTTGATATATCTGTTGATGAGGGGCCTTGTTAAACTCGATTAGGGACTTTTGTTCTATCTGTTCAGGAGACTTTGTTATACTGATCAGGGATTCAAGCTATACCGATGAGGGGGCTTTGTTATACTCGATCAGGGGTTTGCTATACTTGATCATGGGCCTTACACCGACCAGGGAGTTTGGTATACCTCGACCAGGGGATTTTGTTATACTGATGAGGGGCCTTTGTTAAACTCGATGAGGGGCTTTGTTATACTCGAACAGGGACTTTGTTATACCGCTGATCATCTGCCTCTGTTAAACTCGATCAGGGGCCTCTTTGTTATACTCCAATCAGAGGACTTTGTTATTCTCGATCAGGGACTTTGTGGTTATACTCGATCATGGGGCTCTGCTATACTCGATCAGGAACTTTCTTTATAATTCGATCAGGGCCTTTTTTATAATCGTTCAGGGGACTTGTTATACTCCATCAAAGGCTTTTTATACTCGACCAGGGGAGTTTCGTTATACTGATTAGGGCCTCGCTAAACTCGACTAGCTTTTCTTATACTCGATCAGGACTTGTTATATCTCGAATCAGGACTTTGTTATACTCGATTAGGTGGTTTTGTTGGAACTCGATCAGAACTTGTTCTACTCATCAGGGGCCTTTGTTATAACCGTTCAGGGACTTTTTGCTATACTCGATCAGGGACTTTTATAATTAATCAGAGGACTTTGTTATACTCGATCATGGACTTTGTTATACTCGATCAGAGAACTTGCTATACTTTCGACCAGGGAGTTTGTTATTCTCGGCCAGTAATTTTGTTATACCTCGATGAGGGGCCTTTGTTAAACTCGACAGCCTTTTGTTATACTAGACCAGGGACTTTGTTATACCTCGATCAGGGCCTCGTTAAACCTGATCAGGGCCTTTGTTATACCGTTCAGGGACTTTTGTTGGTACTTCTGATCAGGGGACTTTGTTGCACTGCAGTAGAGGGCTTTATACTGGATCAGTATAATTTTGTTATACTGATCAGGGAAATGTTATACTCGACCAGGGAGTTTTGTTATACCTTTCGACCGGGGACTTTGTTATACCTGATGAGGGGCCTTTGTTGTAAACCTGCTGATGAGGTACCTTTGTTGTTCTCGACCAGGGACTTTGTTATAATTCTCGACCAGAGGCCTTTGTTATAATCGGTCAGGAACTTTTGTTATACTCGATCAGTATCTTTGTTATACTCGATCAGGACTTTGTTGGCGGAATCGACCAGGGAGTTTGCCATACTCGACCAGGGGACTTTGTTATTCTCGATAAGGGGACTTTTGTTATACCGATCAGGGGCTTTGTTATACTCGATCAGGAACTTTGTTATACTCGATCAGCGGCCTTGTTATACCTCGATCAGGGACTTTGTTATACCTCGACCAGACGACAAATGTTATGCCTGTTGAGGGGCCTTGTTATACTCTGATGAGGGGGCTTTGTTATACCCTTGATCAGGGACTTTGTTATTCTCGATAAGGACTTTTGTTATACCTGATCTTTGGGGCCTTGTTATACCAAGTTCAGGCGCCTTTTGTTATATTCGATCAGGGCCTTGTTATACCTTTCGACCAGGGACTTTGTTATACCGATCAGGGGCCTTTTGTTAAACTCGATCAGGGGCATTGTTATACCTGGATCAGGCGACTCTGCTATACTCGGGATCAGGGACTTTGTTATACTCTCGGATCAGGGGAAATTGTTTTTACTCGATCAGGAAACTTTGTCATACTCGATTAGGGGACTCAAGAATTTTGATGAGGGGCTGGTTATAATTCTAGATCAGGGACTTTCTATTATCGGTCTGGGGACTTTGTTATACTCAGATCAGGGGTTGCCGCTACTCGGGATCATACTTTGTTTTACTCGATCGGTAAAACTTTTGTTATACTCGATCAGGCCTTTTGTTATAATAGCGTTCAGGGACTTTTGTTATACCTCGATCAGGGACTTTGTTATACTCCGATCAGGGACTTTGCTTATACCTGATCATGGGGGCTTTTGTTTTACCTGGGATCAGGAAACTCTTTGTTATACTCTCGGATCAGGGCCTTTGTTATACCCTTGCCCGGTTCTTGTTATACTTGGATCAGGACTTTGTTATACCTATGAGGGGGGGCTTCTTTGTTATAATTTTAAATTGTGTTTTGTTATACTCTTGATCAGGGCCTTTGTTATAATCGTTCAGGGACTTTGTTATACCTCGATCAGGGACTCTTTTGTTATAGTCGACCAGGGACTTGTTATACCTGATGAAGGCCTTTTGTTATACCTCGATGAGGGACTTTGTTATACCTCGATCAGGACATTGTTATATTCGACAGAGGGACTTTGTTATACCTCGATGATGAATCGCTTATACTCGTTCAGGGACTTTGTTATGCTATGATCAGGGACTTTGTTATACCTCGAATAGGGGCCTTTTGTTAGAACCTCGATCAAAAGGCCTTGATATTCTCGATGAGGGGCCTTTTGTTAAACTCGATTAGGGACTTTGTTCACTCGCTCAGGTAATTTTATTATACTCTGACTTCAGGAATTTTTGTTATACCGGCGAGGGGGCTTTGTTATACTCGATCAGGGGAGTTGTTATACTCGATGAGCGGCCTTTGTTAAACTCGATGAGAGGCCTTTGTTATACTCGACCAGGGATCCTGTTATACTCGATCAGCGCCCTGTTAAACCTCGATCAGGGCCTTTGTTATACCTCGATCAGGACTTTGTTATACCTCGATCAGGGCGGCTTTTTATAGTCGAACAGGAACTTTGTTATACTCGATCAGGGGCCTTTGTTATAATCGTTCAGGGACTTTTGTTATACCTGCTGATTAGGGGCTTTTTTATACCGACCAGGGAGCTTGGTTATGCCTGATTAGGGCCTTTGTTAAACTGATCAGCTTTGTTATACTCTCGATCAGGGGACTTGTTATACTCGATCAGGGGACTTTTGTTAGTACTCGATCAGGTGGCTTTGTTATACTCCTCGATCAGGAACTTGTTATACCTCGATCAGGGGCCTTTGTTATAACCGCCCCAGGACTTTGTTAGTACTTGGATCAGGGACTTTTTATACTCAATCAGGGACTTTTGTTATAATTTGATCAGGGACTTTGTTATACTCGATCAGTGGACTTTTTAATACTCAATGAGGGGCCTTTGTTATACTCCGATCAAAGTCCTTTGTTATACTCGATCAGGGATTTTATATACTCGATCAGAGAATTTGTTATACTCGATCAGGGATCTTTATACTAGATCAAGGACTTTGTTATCCTCGACTAGGACTTGGCTTTACCTCGAGAGGGCTTTGTTATACTCGATCAGGAACTTTTGCTATATTCGATGAGGGACTTTGTTATACTAGACAGGGTGGCCATTTTTATACTCAATCAGGACTTTGTTAATTTCTCGAATAGGTACTTTGTTATAATCGTTCAGGCGACTTTTTGTTATACTCGATCAGGACTTTGTTATACTCGATCAGGGGACTTCCGGCGGTACTTGACCGGGAGTTTGTTATACTCGATCAGGGCCTTTGTTATAGTCGATCAGGGCCTTTGTTATACTCGATCAGGGATTTTTGTTATACTCGACCAGGGGTCTTTTGTTATACCTCGATTAGGGCCTATGTTATACTTGGATGAGGGGGCTTTATATACCTCGATCAGGTACTTTCTTCTTATTCTCGATGAGAGGACTTTGTTATACCTGATCAGTGGGCTTTGTTATACCTCGATCAGGAACTTTGCTATACTCCGGATCAGGGCCTTTGTTATAATTTCCGTTCAGGCGCCTTTGTTATATTCCGATCAGGGCCTTTTGCTATACGACTTTGTTCTACTCGTTCAGGACTTTGTTATACTCGATCAGGGGACTTTTGTTATACTCGATCAGAGGGCTTTGTTTTACTCGATCAGGAAACTTGTTATAGTCGATCAGGGCCTTTGTTATAATCGTTCAGGAGACTTTGTTATACTCGATCAGGGACTTTGTTATTCTCGATCAGGGGACCTTGTTATACTCGATCAGGGGGCTTTGTTATACTCGATCAGGGAACTTTGTTATACTCGATCAGGGGCCATTGTTATAATCGTTCAGGGGACTTTGTTATACTCGATCAGGGGGCTTTTTTATACTCGACCAGGGGAGTTTGTTATACTCGATTAGGGGCCTTTGTTAAACTCGATCAGGGGCTTTTGTTATAATCGATCGGGGGACTTTGTTATACCCGATCAGGGGATTTTGTTATACTCGATCAGGTGGCTTTGTTATTCTCTATCAGGGAACTTTGTTATACTCGATCAGGGGCCTTTGTTATAATCGTTCAAGGGACTTTGTTATACTCGAAAAGGGGACTTTTTATACTCAGTCAGGGGACTTTGTTATACTCGATGAGGGGACTTTGTTATACTTGATCAAGGGACTTTGTTATACTCGACCAGGAGAGTTTGTTATTCTCGCCCAGGGGAATTTGTTATACTCGATGAGGGGCCTTTGTTAAACTCGATGAGGGGCCTTTGTTATACTAGACCAGGGGACTTTGTTATACTCGATCAAGGGCCTTTGTTAAGCTCGATCATGGGTCTTTGTTATACTCGTTCATGGGACTTTGTTATACTTGATCAGGGGACTTTGTTATACTCGAGTAGGGGGTTTTGTTATACTCGATCAGGGGGCTTTGTTATACTCGTTCAGGGGACTTTGTTATACTCGATCAGAAGACTTTGTTATACTCGATCAGAGGACTTTGTTATACTCCACCAGGGGAGTTTGTTATACTCGACCAGGGGACTTTGTTATACTCGATTAGGGGCCTTTGTTATAATCGTTCAGGGAACTTTGTTATACTCGATGAGGGGACTTTGTTATACTCGATCAGGGGACTTTGTTATTGTCGATGAGAGGGACTTTGTTATACTCGATCAGTGGGCTTTGTTATACTCGATCAGGGAACTTTGTTATACTCGATCAGGGGCCTTTGTTATACTCGTTCAGGCGCCTTTGTTATATTCGATCAGGGGCCTTTGTTATACTCGATGAGGGGACATTGATATATTCGATGAGGGGACTTTGTTATACTCAATGATGGGACTGTGTTATACTCGTTCAGGGGACTTTGTTATACAGGATCAGGGGACTTTGTTATACTCGAATAGGGGCCTTTGTTAAACTCGATCAAAGGCCTTTGTTATTCTCGATGAGGGGCCTTTGTTAAACTCGATTAGGGGACTTTGTTCTACTCGTTCAGGGGACTTTGTTACACTTGATCAGGGGTTATTGTTATAGTCGATGAGGGGGCTTTGTTATACTCGATTAGAGGGCTTTGTTATACTTGATCAGGGGCCTTTGTTATATTCGTTCAGGAGACTTTGTTATACTCGATCAGGGGACTTTGTTATACTCGATCAGGGGACTTTGTTATACTCGACCAGGGGAGTTTGTTATACTCGACCAGGGAACTTTGTTATACTCTGATCAGGGGCCTTTGTTATACTCGATTAGGGGACTTTGTTATACTCGATCAGGGGACTTTGTTATACTCTATGAGGGGGCTTTGTTATACTCCATCAGGGAACTTTGTTATACTCGGTGAGGGGACTTTGTTATACTCGGTCAGGGGACTTTGTTATACTCGTTCAGGGGACTTTGTTAAACTTGATCAGTTGACTTTGTTATACTCGATTAGAGGGCTTTGTTATACTCGATCAGCGGGCTTTGTTATACTTGATCAGGGGCCTTTGTTATAATCGGTCAGAGGACTTTGTTATACTTGATCAGGGGATTTTGTTATACTCGATGAAGGGGCTTTGTTATACTCGATCAGGGGGCTTTGTTATACTCGACCAGGGGAGTTTGTTATTCTCGCCCAGGGGAATTTGTTATACTCGATCAAGGGACTGTGTTATTCTCGATCAGGGGGACTTTGTTATACTCGATCAGGGGACTTTGTTATACTCGATCAGGGAACTTTGTTATACTTGATCAGGGGCCTTTGTTATAATCGTTCAGGGGACTTTGGTATACTCGATCAGGGGACTTTGTTATACCCGATCAGGCGAGTTTTTTATACTCGACCAAGGGACTTTGTTATACTCTATCAGGGGCCTTTGTTAAACTCATTCAGGGGCCCTTGTTATACTCGATCAGGGGACTTTCTTATACTCGATCAGGGGACTTTGTTATACTCAATGAGGCGTCTTTGTTATACTCGATTAGGGAACTTTGTTATACTTGATCAGGGGACTTTGTTGTACTCGATCAGGGGCCTTTGTTATTCTCGAATAGGGAACTTTGTTATAATCGTTCAGGCGACTTTGTTATACTCGATCAGGGACTTTGTTATACTCGATCAGGGGACTTTGTTATACTCGACCAGGGGAGTTTGTTATACTCTGATCAGGGACTTTGTTATACCTGATCAAGGACTTTGTTATATTCGATGAGGGAACTTTTGTTATTCTCTGATCATGGTACTTTGTTATACTCTCATCAGGGGACCTTGTTAAACCTGGATCAGTGGACTTGTTGAGTACTCTCGACAAGGACTCTTTGTTATACTCTGATCAGGGGCCTTTGTTACTCGCCGATCTGGGGCCTTTGTTATACCTCGATCAGAGGTTTTGTTATACTCGACCAGGGTCTTTGTTATACCTCGATCAGGGGCCTATGTTATACTTGATGAGGGCTTTCGTTATACTCGATCAGGGGACTTTCTTATTCTCGATGAGGGGGACTTCCATATACTCGGGATCAGCGGGCTTTGGTTATACTCGATCAGGAACTTTTGTTATACTCATCAGGGGCCTTTTATTATAATTTCGTTCGTGGGCGCCTTCTTTTTTGTTAAACTCGATCAAAGGCCTTTGTTATTCTCGATGAGGGGCCTTTGTTAAACTCGATTAGGGGACTTTGTTCTACTCGTTCAGGGGACTTTGTTATACTCGATCAGGGGACTTTGTTATACTCGATCAGAGGGCTTTGTTTTACTCGATCAGGAAACTTTGTTATAGTCGATCAGGGGCCTTTGTTATAATCGTTCAGGAGACTTTGTTATACTCGATCAGGGGACTTTGTTATACTCGATCAGGGGACTTTGTTATACTCGATCAGGGGGCTTTGTTTTACTCGATTAGGAAACTTTGTTATACTCGATCAGGGGCCTTTGTTATACCCGATTAGGGGACTTTTTATACTCGATCAGGGGACTTTGTTATACTCTATGAGGGGGCTTTGTTATACTCCATCAGGGAACTTTGTTATACTCGGTGAGGGGACTTTGTTATACTCGATCAGGGGACTTTGTTATACTTGTTCAGGGGACTTTGTTAAACTTGATCAGTTGACTTTGTTATACTCGATCAGGGGGCTTTGTTATACTCGATCAGCGGGCTTTGTTATATGTGATCAGGGGCCTTTATAATCGGTCATCAGGAGGACTTGTTATACTCCGATCAGACTTTTGGCTTATACTCTCGATCAGGGCCGCCTTTGTTATACTCGCGATCATGGTACTTTATTATACTCGATGAGGGGCCTTTTTTGTTATACCTCGGATCAGGGGCCTTGTGTTATACTCGTTCAGGGGACTTTGTTATTCTCGATCAGGGGACTTTGTTAGACTCTATGAGGGGGCTTTGTTATTCTCGATTAGAGGGCTTTGTTATACTTGATCAGGGGCCTTTGTTATAATCGTTCAGGGGACTTTGTTATACTCGACCAGGGGACTTTGTTATACTTGATCAGGGGACTTTGTTATACTCGATGAGGGGGCTTTGTTATACTCATTCAGGGGAAGTTGATATCCTTGAGCAGGGGACTTTGTAATACTCGATGAGGGGGGTTTGTTATACTCAATCAGAGGGCTTTGTTATACTTGATCAGGGGCCTTTGTTATAATCGTTCAGGGGACTTTGTTATTCTCGATCAGTGGACTTTATTATACTCGGTCAGGGGACTTTGTTATACTCGATGAGGGGCCTTTGTTATACTCGATGAGGGGACTGTGTTATACTCGTTCAGGTGACTTTGTTATACTCGATCAGGGGACTTTGTTATACTCGAATAGGGGCCTTTGTTAAACTCGATCAAAGGCCTTTGTTATTCTCGATGAGGGGTCTTTGTTAAACTCGATTAGGGGACTTTGTTCTACTCGTTCAGGGGACTTTGTTATACTCGATGAGGGGGCTTTGTTAAACTCGATCAGGGGGCTTTGTTATACTGGATCAAGGGCCTTTGTTATAATCATTCAGGGGACTTTGTTATACTCGACCAGGGGACTTTGTTATACTCGATTAGAGGCCTTTGTTAAACTCGATAAGGGGCTTTTGTTATACTCGATCAGGGGACTTTGTTATACTCGATCAGGGGACTTTTTTATACTCGATCAGATGGCTTTGTTGTATTCGATCAGGGAACTTTGTTATACTCGATCAAGGGCCTTTGTTATAATCGTTCAGGGGACTTTTTTATACTCGATCAGGGGACTTTGTTATAGTCAATGAGGGGACTTTGTTATACTCGACCAGGGGAGTTTGTTATACTCGATTAGTGGCCTTTGTTAAACTCGATCAGGGGTTTTTGTTATACTCGATCAGGGGACTTTGTTATACTCGATCAGGGGGCAATGCTTTACTCGATCAGGAAACTTTGTTATACTCGATCAGGGGACTTTGTTATATACTCGACCGAGGATCTGTATACTCGATCAGGAGCCTTTGGTATACTGATGGGGAGGCTTTTGTTATACTCGATCGAGGGACTTATTCTGGAATCCAGGGACTTTGTTATACTCGATCAGGGCTTTGTTATACACGATCAGGAACTTGTCTCTCCGATCACGGGCGCTGTTTCTCGATCGGAAACTTTGTTATACTCGATCAGGGCCTTTGTTATAATCATTCAGGGGACTTTGTTATACTCGATCAGGGGACATTGCCTCGATCAGGGACTTTGTTATACTACTAGATCAGGGGGCTTCCTTTCTCCGGTCGAAACTTTGTTATACTCGATCAGGGGCCTTTGTTATACCCGATCGAGGACTTTGTTACTACTCGATCAGGACATTTATGCGCAAAATCAGGTGGCTTTATTTATACTCGATGAGGGCTTTGTTATGCTCGATCAGGGGGCCATTGTTGCATAATCGTTCAGGGACTTTGTTATACTCGATCAGAGACTTTTATGTCTCAATCAGGGACTTTGTTATACTCGATCAAGGGGACTTTGTATACTCGATCAGTGGAATTTGTTATACTCAATGAGGGCCTTTTATTATACTCGATCAAAAGTCCTTTGTTATACTCGATCAAGTTTCTTATGCTGATCAAGGAGACTTTGTTATACTCGATCAGGGACTTTTATACTAGATCCAGGACTTTGTTTATCCTCGATCAGGGACTGTTATACTCCATGAGGGCTTTGTTATACTCGGTCAGGGCTTTGATGATATATTTGATGGGGGACTTTTGTTATACTCGATTAGGGGCCATTTAATATACTCAATCAGGGGACTTTGTTATTGTCGAATAGGGGACTGTTATAATCGTTCGAAATGACTTTATTTATACTCGATTAGGAGTTTGTTATACTCGATCCGAGGGGACTTTGCCGACCGGGAGTTTGTTATACTCGATAAGGGGCAGCACATACTCGATCAGGGCCTTTGTTATACTCGATCAGGACTTTGTTATACTCGACCAGGGGGTCTTTTGTTATACTCGATCAGGGCCTATATTTATACTTGATGAGGGCTTTGTTATACTCGATCAGAGGACTTTCCTTATTCTCGATGAGAGGACTTTGTTATAATAGTCGATCGGCAGTGGGCTTTGTTATACTCGATCAGGACTGTTATACTCGATGAGGGCTGTTATACTCGATCAGAGGCCTGTTATACTTGATCGGTGGCTTTGTTATACTCGATCAGTGGGCTTTGTTATACTCGATCAGGAACTTTGTTATACTTTCGATGAAATTATTTGTTATACTCGTTCGAAACGCCTTTATGTTCGATCAGGGGCCTTTGTTATATATCGACGGGGGACTTTGTTATACTCGATGGGGCCTTTATTAAAGCTTCGATCAGGGCCTTTGTTATACTCAGACAGGAACTTTGTTATACTCGATTTGGGGACTTTGTTATACTCGATCAGGGGCTTTGTTTTGCTCGATCAGAAACTTTATTAGTCTCGATCAGGGTCCTTTGTTATAATCGTTCAGGGGACTTTGTTATACTCGATTAGGGGCCATTTTGCTTATACTCGATAAGGGGACTTTGGTATACTCAGATAAGGGACTTTGTTATAATCGTTGGGGCGGCTGTTACTCTTGATCAGGGACTTTGTTGCGCCACTCGATCGAGGACTTTTATTATACTTGACCAGGAGAGTTTGTGCCCTGCTCGTTCAGGGGACTTTGTTATATTCGATCAGGGACTTTGTTATACTCGATCAGGGACTTTGTTATACTCGATCAGGAGACTTTATTTATATTCGATGAGGGGACTTTGTTATTCTCGATGAGGGCTGTTATACTCGATCAGGGACTGTTATATGGATGGGGGACTTTATTTATATACTCGATTAGGGGTCATTTTTATACTCGATTAGAGGACTTTGTTATACTCGAATAGGGAAGGACTTTGTTATAATCGTTCCAGGCGACTTTGTTATACTCGATTGAGGGACTTTGTTATACTCGATCAGGGACTTTGTTATATCGACCAGGGTTGTTATACTTTCGATCAGGGCTTTTGTATACTCCGATCAAGGGGACTTTTATTTATATATCGATCGAGGGACTTTTATACGTGATCAAGGGACAGCTGTTATACTCGATCAGGGGACTTTGTTATACTCGATCAGGGGACTTTTGTTGCTCTCGATCAGGACATTATTTATATTTGATGAGGGACTTTGTTATTCTCGATCATGGGACTTTGTAATACTCGATGAGGGGCCTTTGTTATACTTGATGAGGACTTTTGTTATACTTGATCAGGGCTGTTATACTCGATCAGGGGACTTTATTTATTCTCGATCAAGGGGACTTTGTTATACTCGATCAGGGGCTGTTATACTCAGTCAGGAACTTTGGTATACTCGATCAGGGACCTTTTATTATACTCGTTCAGGCGCCTTTGTTATATTCGATCAGGGACGCTGTTATACTCGACCAGAGACTTTTATTGCCACTCGATAGGGGAGACGCTGTTACCTCGATCAGGCGCCTTTGTTATCTCGATCAGAGGACTTTTTGTTATACTCAATCAAAGGGACTTTCTTATACTCGATCAGGGCTTTGTTTTACTCGATCAGGAAACTTGTATACTCGATCAGGGGCCTTTGTTATAATCGTTCAGGACTTTCGGTATACTCGATGGGGAGGACTTTGTTATACTCGATCAGGGGACTTTGTTATACTCGATCAGGGACTTTGTTATAATCGATGGGGACTGTTGTATTCTCGATCATGGGACTTTGTTATATACTCGATGAGGGCCTTTGTTATATCGATGGGGACTTTGTTCTCGACCAGGAGTTTGTTATACTCGATCAGGGACTTGTTATGCTCCTTCACAGGACTTTGTTATACTTGATCAGGGGACTTTGTTATTCTCGATGAGGGGCTTTGTTATACTCGATCAGGTGGCTTTGTTATACTTGATCGAGGCCTTTACTTTGTTATACTCGATCAGGACTTTGTTATAATCGTTCAGGGGACTTTGTTATTCTCGATCAGGACTTTGTTATACTCGACAGGGGAGTTTGTTTACTCGTTCAGAGGACTTTGTTATATTCGATCAGGGACTTTGTTATACTCGATCAGGGACTTTGTTATACTCGATCAGGGGACTTTGTTATATTCGATGAGACTTTGTTATTCTCGATGAGGGCTTTGTTATACTCGATCGGGACTTTGTTATACTGAATCAGGGAATTTGTTATACTCGATTAGGGTCATTTTTATACTCGATTAGGGGCTTATACTCGAATAGGGGACTTTGTTATAATCGTTCAGGCGACTTTTTTATACTCGCTCCGGGGACTTTGTTATACTCGATCAGGTGACTTTGTTATACTCGACCAGGGAGTTTGTTTACTCGATCAGGGGACTTTGTTATACTCGATCAAGGGACTTTGTTATACTCGATCAGGGGACTTTGTTATTACTTGATCAGGGGCCTTTGTTATACTCGATCAGGCGACTTTGTTATACTCGATCAGGACTTTGTTATACTCGACCAAGGGACTTTGTTATATTCGATGAGGGACTTTGTTATTCTCGATCATGGGACTTTGTTATACTCGATGAGGGCCATTGTTATACTCGATGACGGGACTTTGTTATACTTGATCAGGGAGCTTTGTTATACTCGATCAAGGGGACTTTGTTATTCTCGATCAGGGGACTTTGTTCCTCTCGATCAGGGCTTTGTTATACTCGATCAGGGAACTTTGTTATACTCGATCAGGGCCTGTTATACTCGTTCAGGCGCCTTTGTTATATTCGATCAGGACTTTGTTATACTCGATCAGGGACTTTGTTATACTCGACCGGGGAGTTTGTTATACTCGATCAGGGGCCTATGTTATACTCGATCAGGGGCCTTTGTTATACTCGATCAGGGACTTTGTTATACTCGACCAGGGGTCTTTGTTATACTCGATCAGGGCTTTCTTATTCTCGATGAGAGGACTTTGTTACAGTCGATCAGTGGGCTTTGTTATACTCGATCAGGGACTTGTTATACTCGATCAACGACTTTGTTATCCTCGATCAGGGACTTTGTTATACTCGATGAGGGGCTTTGTTCTACTCGATCAGAGGCCTTTGTTATACTTGATCAGGTGGCTTTGTTATACTCGATTAGGGGACTTTGTTATTCTCGATCAGGGGACTTTGTTATACTCGATCAGTGGGCTTTGTTATACGATCAGGGAACTTTGTTATACTCGATGAGGGTCTGTGTTATACTCGTTCAGGCGCCTTTGTTATATTCGATCAGGGCGCTGTTATACTCGACCGGGGGACTTTGTTATACTCGATGAGGGGCCTTTGTTAAACTCGATCAGGGCCTTTGTTATACTCGAACAGGAGACTTTGTTATACTCGATTTGGGGACTTTGTTATACTCGATCAGGGGCTTTGTTTTACTCGCTCAGGAAACTTTGTTATACTCGATCAGGGTCCTGTTATAATCGTTCAGGGGACTTTGTTATACTCGATTAGGGCCATTTTTATACTCGATCAGGGACTTTGTTATAATCGTTCAGGCGACTTTGTTATACTTGATCAGGGACTTTGTTATACTCGATCAGGGACTTTGTTATACTCGACCAGGAGAGTTTGTTATACTGTTTAGGGGACTTTGTTATATTCGATCAGGGGACTTTGTTATACTCGATCAGGGGACTTTGTTATACTCGATCAGGAGACTTTGTTATATTCGATGAGGGACTTTGTTATTCTCGATGAGGGGCTTTGTTATACTCGATCAGGGACTTTGTTATACTGGATGAGGGACTTTGTTATACTCGATTAGGGGTTATTTTTTACTCAATTAGGGACTTTGTTATACTCGAATAGGGACTTTGTTATAATCGTTCAGGCGACTTTGTTATACTCGATCAGGGACTTTGTTATACTCGATCAGGGGACTTTGTTATACTCGACCAGGAGTTTGTTATACTCGATCAGGGACTTTGTATACTCGATCAGGGGACTTTGTTATACTCGATCAGGGGACTTTGTTATACGTGATCAGGGCCTTTGTTATACTCGATCAGGGACTTTGTTATACTCGATCAGGGACTTTGTTATACTCGATCAGGGGACATTGTTATATTTGATGAGGGACTTTGTTATTCTCGATCATGGGACTTTGTAATACTCGATGAGGCGCTGTTATACTTGATGAGGGACTTTGTTATACTTGATCAGGGGCTTTGTTATACTCGATCAGGGGACTTTGTTATTCTCGATCAGGGGACTTTGTTATACTCGATCAGGGCTTTGTTATACTCGATCAGGGAACTTTGTTATACTCGATCAGGCGCCTTTGTTATACTCGATCAGGGGACTTTGTTATACTCGATCAAGGGACTTTGTTATACTCGATCAGGGCTTTGTTTTACTCGATCAGGAAACTTTGTTATACTCGATCAGGGGCCTTTGTTATAATCGTTCAGGACTTTGTTATACTCGATCAAGGGACTTTGTTATACTCGATGAGGGGCCTTTGTTATACTCGATGAGGGCTTTGTTCTACTCGACCAGGGAGTTTATTTCTCGATCAGGGGACTTTGTTATGCTCGTTCACGGACTTTGTTTTTAATTGATCAGGGACTTTGTTATACTCGATGAGGGACTTTGTTATATTCGATGAGGGGACTTTGTTATTCTCGATGAGGGCCTTTTATTTCCGATCAGGACTTTGTTATACTGAATGAGGGACTTTGTTATACTCGATTAGGGTCATTTTATACCGATTAGGGACTTTGTTATACTCGAATAGAGGACTTTGTTATAATCGTTCAGGCGACTTTGTTATACTCGCTCAGGGACTTTGTTATACCCGATCAGGTGACTTTGTTATACTCGACCAGGGAGTTTGTTATACTCGATCAGGGACTTTGTTATACTCGATCAGGGACTTTGTTATACTCGATCAGGGACTTTGTTATACTTGATCAGGGCCTTTGTTATACTCGATCAGGCGACTTTGTTATACTCGAAGCAGGGACTTTGTTATACTCGATCGGGACTTTTGTTATATTCAATGAGGGGACTTTGTTATTCTCGATCATGGGACTTTGTTATACCGATGAGGGGCCTTTGTTATACTCGATGACGGACTTTGTTTGATCAGGGGCTTTGTTATACCATCAGGGACTTTGTTATTTCGATCAGGGGACTTTGTTATACTCGATCAGGGGCTTTGTTATTCTCGATCAGGAACTTTGTTATACTCGATCAGGGCCTTTGTTATACTCGTTCAGGCGCCTTTGTTATATTCGATCAGGGCCTGTTATACTCGACCAGGGATTTGGGCCTGTTAACATCAGAGTCAGGAAACTTTGTTATACTCGATCAGGGACTTTGTTATACTTGATCAGGCCCTTGTTATAATCGTTCAGGGACTTTGTTATACTCGATCAGGGACTTTGTTATAATCGCTCAGGGACTTTGTTATACTCGATCAGGGACTTTTTTATACTCAATCAGTGGACTTTGTTATACTCGATCAGGGACTTTGTTATACTCGATCAGGGGACTTTGTTATACTCAATGAGGGCCTTTGTTATACTCGATCGGGGGACTTTTGTTATACTCGATCGGGGGACTTTGTTATACTCGATCAGGAGACTTTGTTATACTCGATCAGGGAACTTTTTATACTAGATCAAGGACTTGTTATCCTCGAGCAGGACTTTGTTATACTCGATGAGGGGCTTTGTTATACTCGATCAGGGAACTCTGTTATATTCGATGAGGGACTTGTCTACTAGATTAGGGGCCATTTTTATACTCAATCAGGGACTTTGTTATTCTCGAATAGGGACTTTGTTATAATCGTTCAGGCGACTTTGTTATACTCGATCAGGGACTTTGTTATACTCGATCAGGGACTTTGTTATACTCGACCAGGGAGTTTGTTATACTCGATCAGGGGCCTTTGTTATACTCGATCAGGGGCCTTTGTTATACCTCGATCAGGACTTTGTTATACTCTACCAGGGTCTTTGTTATACCTGATCAGGGGCCTATGTTATACTCTTATGAGGGGGCCTTGTTTTACTCGATCAGGGACTTTCTTATTCTCGATGAGAGGACTTTGTTATACTCGATCAGTGGGCTTTGTTATACTCGATCAGGAACTTTGTTATACTCGATCAGGGGCTTGTTATGATCGTTCAGGGGACTTTGTTATACTCGATCAGGAACTTGTTATACTCGATGAGGGTCTTTGTTATACTCGATCAGGGGCTTTTTTTTTACTCGATCAGGAAACTTTGTTATACCCGATCAGGGGCCTTTGTTATACCCGATTAGGGACTTTGTTATACTCGATCAGGGGACTTTGTTATACTCGTTCAAGGATTTTGTTAAACTTGATCAGGGACTTTGTTATACTCGATCAGGGGCTTTGTTATACTCGATTAGAGGGCTTTGTTATACTTGATCAGGGCCTTGTTATGATCGTTCGGACTTGTTATACTCGATCAGGGACTTTATACTTGGATCAGGGACTTTGTTATACTCGATGAAGGGCCTTTGTTATACTCGATGAGGGACTTTGTTATACTCGATCAGGGACATTGTTATATTCGAGAGAGGACATTGTTATACTCGATGATTTGACTGTGTTATACTCGATCAGGGACTTTGTTATACTCGAATAGGGGCCTTTGTTAAACTCGATCAAAGGCCTTTGTTATTCTCGATGATGGGCCTTTGTCAAATTCGATTAGGGACTTTGTTCTACTCATTCAGGGACTTTGTTACACTTGATCAGGGATTTTGTTATAGTCGATGAGGGGTTTTTGTAATACTCGATCAGGGGCTTTGTTATACTTGATAAGAGGCCTTTTATACTCGATCACGGGCCTTTGTTATAGTCGTTCAGGGACTTTGTTATACTCGATCAGGGACTTTGTTATACTCGATCAGGGACTTGTTATACTTCGACCAGGGGTGTTGTTATACCGATTAGGGGCCTTTGTTAAACTCGATCAGGGCTTTTGTTATACTCGATCAGGGACTTTGTTATACTCGATCAGGGGACTTTGTTATACTCGATCAGGGCTTTGCTATACTCGATTAGGGTACTTTGTTATTCTCGATCATTGGACTTTTTATACTCGATCAGGGGACTTTGTTATACTCGCATCATGGGACTTTGTTATACTCGATCAGGGGACTTTGTTATACTCGATGAGGGCCTTTGTTATACTCGATCAGAGGCCTTCGTTATACTCGATCAGGGACTTTGTTATACTCGATGAAAGGGCTTTGTTATACTCGATCAGGGGACTTTGTTATACTCGATAAGGGACATTGTTATACTCGATTAGGGCCATTTTTATACTCGATCAGGACTTTGTTATACTCGAATAGGGACTTGTTATAAACGTTCAAGCGACTTTGTTATACCTCGATCAGGTATACTCGATGAGAGGACATTGTTATACTCGATTAGGGGCCATTTTATACTCGATCAGGGACTTTGTTATACTCGAATAGGGGACTTTTGTTATAATCGTTCAAGCAACTTTGTTATACTCGATCCGGGGACTTGGTTATATACTCAGTCAGGGGACTTTGTTATACTCGTCAGGGAAGCTTGTTGCTACTCGATCAGGACTTTTGTTACTTTATACTCGGTAGGGGACTTTCTTATACTTTCGATCCAGCGGACTTTGTTATTGGAAGGGGACTTTCTTATTCTCGATTATGGGACTTTGTTATATACTCGATTAGGGGCCTTTGTTATACTCGATTAAGGGACTTTTTGTTATACTCGACCAAGGGACTTTTGTTATACTCGATCAGGGGCCTTTGTTTATACTCGAGCAGGGGCCTTTGTTTTTACTCGATCAGGGGACTTTGTTGCTCGACCAGGGGTCTTTGTAATACTCGATGAGGGGCCTTTGTTATATACTTGATCAGGGGGCTTTGTTATACTCGATCAGGGGACTTTGTTATTCTCGATCAGGGGCCTTTGTTATACTTGATCAGGGCTTTGTTATACTCGATCAAGAGGGACTTTGTTATACTCGATCAGTGGACTTTGTTATACTCGATCGGGGCTTTGTTTTACTCGATCAGGAAACTTTGTTATACTCGATCAGGGTCCTTTGTTATATAATCGTTCAGGGGATTTTGTTATACTCGATTAGGGGCCATTTTTATACTCGATCAGGGGACTTTGTTATACTCGAATAGGGGACTTTGTTGTTATAATCGTTGAGCGACTTTGTTATACTCGATCGAGGACTTTGTTGCCACTCGATCAGGGGACTTTGATATACTCGACAAGGGAGTTTGTTATACTCGTTCAGGGTACTTTGTTATATTCGATCAGGGGACTTTGTTATACTCGATCAGGGGACTTTGTTATACTCGATCAGGGGACTTTGTTATATTCGATGAGGGACTTTACTAATTCTACTCGATAGGGGCTTTGTTATACTCGATCAGGGGACTTTGTTATACTGGATGAGGGGACTTTTGTTATATCGATTAGAGGTCATTTTTATACTCGATCAGGGGACTTTGTTATACTCGAATAGGGGACTTTGTTATAATCGTTCAGGCGACTTTGTTGCATATTCGATCAGGGGACTTTGTTATACTCGATTAGGGGACTTTGTTATATATACTCGACCAGGAGTTTGTTATACTCGATCAGGGGACTTTTTATTTATACCCGATCAGGGGACTTTGTTATACTCGATCAGTGGACTTTGTTATATACTTGATCAGGGGCCTTTGTTATACTCGTCAGGGGACTTTGTTATACTCGACCAGGGATCTTTGTTATACTCGATTAGGGGCCGTTGTTACATACTTGATCAGGGGCTTTGTTATACTCGATCAGGGGACTTTGTTATTCTCGATCAGGGGAACTTTGTTATACTCGACCAGGGGCTTTGTTATACTCGATCGGGGAACTTTTATACTCGATCAGGGGCCTTTGTTATACTCGTTCAGGCGCCTTTGTTATATTCGATCAGGGGGCCTTTGTTATACTCGACAGGGGACTTTATTTATATACTCTATCAGGGGCCTTTGTTATAATCGTTCAGGGGACTTTGTTATACTCGGTGGGGACTTTATTTATACTCGATCAGGGGACTTTGTTATACTCGATCAGGGGCTTTGTTATATTCGATGAGGGACTTTGTTATTCTCGACCAGGGGAGTTTGTTATACTTTATTAGGGACTTTACATTTATATACTCGTTCAC
>NW_024749221.1:0-5000 GCF_018991925.1 Homarus americanus
GTAGGTTCGGTTTACTGGATAAGAGATATGTACACAAGGGGAGTAGTGCTCTCCTCAACCTGGCTCCTTGTCAACTGCTATAGACGACGTATGGCAAGTGATACATTAGCAGCTTCCATACGTCGCCAGGCACATTAATTAAGCATGTGGGATATGGTAATAACATTGCCACACGCTGCTAGCTAGGCTGAATAAATAATACATAAATGGAGCACATACATAATATACATACATAATATATAATCCAGCATACATAATATACATACACCTCCCTCCCCCCTATAAGCTCATAGCAAAGTCTTGAGCGGACCTTTTCTTTTGGATCCGTTCTGAGCGTCGAGGGACTTCATCACTGGGAAGGGTATGGGACTCAACACTGGTGGCGGGGCCAGCAGAAGGCATTATTACGGGGCGGAGAAAACGGCGGTTCCTCCACCACACACGACCACTGGGTAACCGCACCTGGTAGTCCCGTGACCTACCGAGACCCATGACTACGCCTACTTTGTCCCAACGTAGGGAGGTCGGGTCCTGAACACGGACTTGGGTGCAGACACTCAACCTGGGGAGAGAACGGGCGTGGTCGTTGTAGCGGGCGACGACGTCCTGAACACGTTCAGCGGCTCGGCGATCACAATCCTCTGTCTTGGCCTGCCACTCCTTGGAGAAGGATTGAGGGTGAGCAGGGACACAAGAACGAAGGGGGCGTCCATACAAAACCTGGGCAGGGGAGCGTCCAGTGTAGTTAGGTATGTTACGGAGTTCAAGAAGACCCCGGTCGAAGGCCTTGCAGTCAATATTCCCAGAAGAGGCCACCTTAAGGATGAGGTGCTTCAAGGGTTTGACAGCAGCCTCAGCGTGGCCGTTGGACTGCGGGTAATGGGGCGATGACAACACATGCCGGACTCCCCATCGGTCAAGGAACACAGCAAAGTCCCGGCTTGTGAACTAAGGCCCTCCGTCGGTTCGCAGGCGTACAGGAACGCCCACGTCACGGAAGTAGTGGCGGAACTTGCTGATGGTGGCAGCAGACGTCGTGTCATTACCGCACTTGATGACAACCGGCCAACCAGAGAGACGGTCGACGATAACGAGGAAGGACTTTCCTGACACACAGAAAAAGTCGGCCGACACAGACTCAAAGGGGCGGGTGGGGTTGTAATCCTCGCAGAAGATCCTGCTGCGGGCACCAGGTTTGTGGTACGTGGCCAGGGCTTACCTGGACAGCATTGGAATGTCAGGGGTCGATGTGAGCCGAACGATTATCGCGCGTCGTTTGATGGCCTTCCTCAGCTCCTGATGACTGTCGTGGAGGCGAGCCAGGGCGTGGAGACGTGAAGCAGCAGGGACAACTTCCGAAGGAGAGGTGTCACTGGCCAGAGGTAGGGGTAGGGCGGCAGCAGGGTAGTTGCTGCTCCCTTCGTGCACCCTGTTGGCGTATTTTACCTCGAGAATCGGTGTTGGGAAGTCCTGGGAGATGATGGCCAACTCTTGGCAATGTCTGTAGGACAGCAAAGGAGTCGGGACACCATTATGCACGTCAATCCAGGCTTGACACGACCTGTTGCCAAAGGTGACATGTGCATAGAGTGAACCTAGGGCTGGGGCCATCTGTGAACCATCTGCCGTGACGCAGAGGTCCTTGGGAGGCGGTCTTAGATCGCTTGGAGAGAGCCCCAAGCATTGCAAATGCTGGGGACCGATGACTGTAGCATCAGCGCCGGTGTCAGGCAACATCTGAAGACGAGATGACACACTGCCATAGGTCACGATGACACTGATGTACTGGGGAACTTTGGTCATGGGACGTGAGGAGTACACCCTCCTAATATGGGTCGGGCTTTGTCCAGGGTCGTCGTGCCTCTGATTGGAAGACTGTGGGCGGCCCTCACTGGTAGAAGGGCGCCGAAGCTTCCGCCGACGCTGTCCCTTGGGTTTGTGTGTAGGGCAACACTTGTCATAGTGGCCCAGGCGACCGCACACGTTGCACTGGACGCGTTTGGCTGGGCACCGTACTGTGAGTGACCAGTGGCCTTTACGGTCACAATTGTTGCAGGTAGACTCAGCGGCTGGACACACCTGTGTTCCGTGCTGCTTACCACAGTTGTTACAAAATGAACCGGGCGTGGACGTGGTGGGCGAAGGCGTAGGAGCAGACTTCTTGTCCTTCTTGTACCGGGACATAGCTCGTACAGCTGTAGGGGGAGCTCGGATGGCAGAGGTGGCACACCTGGCAGCCTCATAGGAGCGACATATCGTCAACACATCCTGAAGAGAAGAGGAAGAGTCGAGGGAGGTGAGGCGTTGGACAAGTTCCTCGTCCTTAACACCCATCAGGATCACCTGCTTCAACTGGGTCTCCTCGCACTGCTGGTGGTGGCCTAGACATATATCTACCTCTTCCGAGGCTCCCTTAAGACGTACATAAAAGGCGTCAAAAGACTCACCCTCCATCTGTCTGCAGCTAAACAATTCCCTCCTGCGCAGAGCTTCATTCTGCTGTCCTTTGATGTGCCGTTGTAGAATGTCCAGTACCTCCTCTACAGACAGCGAAGAAGGAGGGGGTACCTGCAACGTATGTTCTAAGACACGCTGAACTTCCAAGGACAGGCACATACGCAGCTGGATGAGTTGTTTAGGCTGTGACAAACTCTGGAGATCCACCATTGTAGAATAATCAGTCCACCGTCGCCGCCATTCACGAAAAGTCTGGAAATTCACATCAGGCTTCAAGATGGGCCGTGTTTGAGCTGCTGCTTTAGGTGGGGCTGGGGGGCGTGAAGGAAGCATTGATGAGGTATCTGAACCAGTCAGTACCGAGGCAGTGTTAGAGCCGGGGGCTTGGTTAACAGTGAGGCGAGATATCAAGGCTTCAAACCGTGCACTGTCTTCCAATCTCCGTTGGTGGTCTCTCTCTGCCTCTGCTTGCCTTCTGTGTTCATCCGCCACACGTCTGTGAGCTTCATCCTCGCGCCTTTCATCTCTCATAAACTTCATTAAAGCAATTATCTCTGGAGACAACGCTGAATATTGAGGTGAAGGGCTGCGCGATGTTGTGGGAGCTGGAGCGTCGTGGCCAGCCTGGTCATCCATCTCTGCGGGACTATCATCCGCTTGACTCATCCAGACGGTGGGTCCACGGCTACGTAAGGCATGAGACATAACTACTTCATCTGTGTACTGTGTCTTAAATCAGTGTTGACCGGTCAGCCCGTCGTATCAACAAGATTTCAGACAAAAAAATTAATTAAATACACAGATAAGTAGATTATATATATAAAATATATATAATGGAGCCGCGCGGTCAGAGAATGTTAGTACATGTATGTGTGTGTGTGTGTCCCGGGCAGGCTAGAGCGTCTCGCCATGAGGGGCCTCGGGCTGTGAGGGAGGGGTGGAGACGGCGAGGAACGTCAGTCACCCTCTGGACGCGGTCAGAGAAGGGTGCACTGAACTCTACTCCCCACAAATGCCCAGAACATGCCGTATACCTTGGGAATCCTTTAAAACAAGGTCACACATGAATGGCACGAAACACACAATGCACTAAACACTTCACAGAAAATCACTGTCACTGACACTGCTCAAAGTTGCTAAATTCTTCGAGGACGGGTGGCGCGGCGGTTGACACAGGGCGGGAGTCCATAAGCCGGCTTTCCACAAACTTTGCACTATCACTCGTAATTATCCAGTAAAACTACGCACTGCGCCATGTTAGGTTCTGGATAATAAGTTCAATATACAGGAGAGAACATAAACACCTGTATAGATTTTGTAGGTTCGATTTACTGGATAAGAGATATGTACACAAGGGGAGTAGTGCTCTCCTCAACTTGGCTCCTTGTCAACTGCTATAGACGACGTATGGCAAGTGAGACATTAGCAGCTTCCATACGTCGCCAGGCACATTAATTAAGCATGTGGGATATGGTAATAACATTGCCACACGCTGCTAGCTAGGCTGAATAAATAATACATAAATGGAGCACATACATAATATACATACATAATATATAATCCAGCATACATAATATACATACAGCTATCAAATCGACCCCCGATTGACTTTGACGGTCTCCCATTCGGGTGTGCAAGTTTCTGTAGTATGCTATCAAATCGACCCCCGATTGACTCTGATGGTCTCCCATGCGGGTGTGGAACTTCTTTGGTATGTTGTATAATATGACCGAGGTGCCCCTACCCCTTACTATAGTGAAATAGTGCCATCCAGCATACAAGGGCGGACGCTTTCACGACCGTCTCCCACTCGGTATGTGCAGATTCTCGGATCATTTTGTATAGTATGCTATTAAATCGACCCTCGATTGACTCTGACGGTCTTCCATTCGTGTGTGCAAGTTCTCTTGGTGCATTTGAAGTATGAGTTGAGTTTAATGAAGTTGATTTCGTCATAGGCACGGTGCTGTGCTGTGCTGTGCCATCGACAACACCAATAAGGAAGGGGCAACTATTTTTACTTAGGCTAGCATACCTAAGTTAAATCAAACTCCCCTTGCCAATACAAGAAGGAAGAGGATTTCGACATCGACGAAACCTCCGGAGGCCCGGTAGTGGTTGGTTGGTTAGGTAGTTGCCTGTATTATTAATCTATAAAATTTAAGGTCCCCCGTTAGACTTTACCACGGTCAGGCTAAACAGTTTAGGCTAGATAGTGGTGGCTGCTTGGATTATTTCTTTGTCTCTTATTGACTTCGGGTGGCTAGCCTCTATAAAATTGAGGACACCAATAGACTTTGTACTAAGGTTAGGTTAAACAGACACTTGGAGCAGGCCGCTACACACTTTTGCTGTAATGGAGGATTTCGCCATCGGGGAGCGTGACGAAACCTCCGGCGAAAGTAGTGGTGGCTGCCTGTATATCTCTATAAAATTTAGGCCGCCAATAGACTTTACACCAAGGATAGGTAGTGTTGGCTGCTTGGATTATTTCTTTCTGTTATTGACTTAGGCTGGCTAGCCTCTATAAAATTGTGGACACC